>NC_143155.1:2600909-2759034 GCF_041381405.1 Jatropha curcas | reverse complement strand
ATCCAAAATTCCTTCCTCAACATCACCCCTGGAAAGCGCTTCTTGAAGTTCATTAACAAATGTTGACAACAATATCTGTGGATTGAACCTTCAAACTGTGTCCTCATAGCCTCAATCAATCCCTATGTTCAAAAAGAATTCAACATCATTAGCTAATTAGTTGAAAGTGAAATATGAAAAACTTTGGAGGAAGTTACCTTTTGTCTGTCTGAAATGAATGTCCATGGCTTTGAATCACATCCCGGTCCAATGCATTGTCTAAGACAGTCAAGGAAGAAGGTCCATGTTGCAGTGCATTCATTTTGAACAATTGCAAAAGCTAGTGGGAACACCCCCTTATTCCCATCTAGTGTAATAGCACTCAGTAAACATCCTCCAAAAGGGCCCTTCAGGAAGCATCCATCCAATCCAATGAGAGGCCTACATCCCTCCAAAAATCCCACTTTCATTGCTTCAAAATATATGAAAATGGAGCTAAAGACAAGTGGCTCATCCAAATTGTTACTTGGCATTGATTCAAATTTGATAAAAGTTCCAGGGTTTGACATTTGAACTTGTGTAATGTATTCATGCAACTTATTGTAGCTCTCAACGTGTGAACCTGCAACTTGCTCTCTAGCAGCTGTCCTTGCCCTATGAAGCTGCCAATATTCAGTCTCAATGCCCCATTTTGCCTTTAACTCAGCTTGCATTAAATCATAGCTCATTCCTAGATCAACAGCCAATTGAGATTCCAGTTTCTTCTTCACCCACTTTGTTGTTGCATTGGGATTCTTGTTGTTTAATGGCCTCGTGCTTGTATGCTCAGGTTGTAAGGTTTTTACTACAAAACTCACTAAGTCTGGAGCCACACTAGCATGGAACCTAAATGTGCAGCCCTCTCCCTTACATTTTGCTGTCACTCTTCTACTATCATTCTTGATCATCCTCAGTATGAACCCTCCCCTAACAGCATAATCCCTTAAAGCTTCCCTACAACTATCAACACTTAAGAATGCATGCCCAACTCTGAATTCAATATCACCTTCAATTGGTGTTTTAAATATATTGTCATATATTTTCTTCCAAGGATCTCGTGTTTTCTTTTTAGGTCTTCTCCTTCTTGGTGCATCAACCTCCATGTCACTACTTTCAGCTGACTGTTCCTTGTCAGTATCAACATCACTGGGACCATCATCAACATCATCATTGAAGTCAACTTCCTCTTCTGGATCTGTTTCCATTCCCTCGGGTGTTTCAGCTCCACTACTCTCATCTTCAGTATCAGAAAAGACATAGTCATCATCTGTGGACTGACTATCAACAACAGTTTCTGTTTCTCCTCCCTCCCACTCTAATGGTTGTTGTTGTTGTACTCTATCTCTAAAGCTGTAAAAGGCTCCAATTGCAATTGCTCTTTTCCCCTTCCTATTGTCCCTATTCACATTGGCCTCATGAACATTTGCCCTGCCTCTACATCGCCCTCTCCCCCTCCCTTTTCCCCTGCCTAACTGGTTTACATAGCCTGAATACTCAGTGTTGTCAGCCAGCACAATATCCCACATCTGTGATCCTATCAACATTTCTGCACCCTTCCCCTTACCACTACCTGTATCCTCTGTATTTCCAATCCCGCACCTACATTTTCTTGCTCAATAATGGTCACATCTCCAACATCCCCACTTATCTCAGTTTGTGACCCAATATTACTTTCTGCCTCCCCAACACCATTGCCTGGAACTTCCCTATTAGGCTGCACCGCATCATTATGTAAACTTATATTATCTGCCACCTGACTGTGGAACACATTTGGCATAACAACACTTGGTTCACCTTGCCTCCTAACCAAATTCAGTTCAATATAATCAGTGTCCTTGAATCTTTCAAGCATTAGAGTAATGTCTGCATCATTCTCTATTCCATAATTTTCAGAGCATGTAATATCCACATTCCCATCCTTTATCTTGTAAACTTTGCATACGTTTTGTAAGAGGACAATGTAACTCATTCTGTCAGGTTGTGCATCATACAAATACCCTGTATCCCCTTCATATATGACCCCAATGGTGTAACTTTCAGGCAAAGCCATCAAATTCAAGTTTTCCTACATTGTAATTTAACACAGGTGTTACAAAAAACCCTCAATACATTATGATTAAGCATTATCATTATCATTATCATTACACACAAAACGTCTGCAAAAACCCTCAATACATTATCATTACACACAAAACAACTCATAACGATGCTTAAGCATTTCAATATACCAAAATCATCATCATAAACATCCTCAATAATATTGATTTTCAATTTTTTTTAAGCAAAAAATGAAATGGGTCTGAGTATGTGGTATTTACCTCAAAATGAAGCTTGAAGACTGTGATTCCACGCAAACGAAGCACTACATGCTACGACCACTCAATTCGTTTCGTCAATAAACATCATTTTCTAGCATGGATTCTTCAACACTTCCACTGGAGATGAAGACGTTTTTGCGTGAGAGAGTTGGGTCTCTAGGACAGTCTGACCTTTCGTTTCCTTCGCTTGGAAGGTCATACTGGTCCACATCAGCTAGGGAGGGGTGTTTAGTCTTTTAGTCTTCAATTAACGGAAAAAAACCAACTTTTCGGACGGAAGGACCTTTTAATTAGACGGAGTTAAACCTGAGGGACTATTAGATATTTGCGCAAAACTTGGGATTAGTTGGTTAATTATGTAAAACCTGAGGGACTAAATAATAATTTTCCCTATATATATATATATATAGACATTAAAATAGCATATAGCCCTAATAAATAGAAAAAGCCTTTTACCTATATCTATATACATTACAAATTTTAAAGTACATATTTTTCAAGATATATAAGCATGTGTGTATATATACTTTAACTCAGTTTTCAAGCCCTTTGGATAGTTATATTAACCATCCTTTTATTTATGTTTTTCCTCTCTTTCATTTGAAATATTATTTAACAATGTAAGACACTTCATTGTTCTTTACCTTAAAAAAAAAAAATCTATCACTCTCTTTAACTATAATTACTATAATTACTATCTTTTTTCTTTATCAACAAAGATGAATTTTTATTTAAGAATTAAATAAAAATAAAAATGGAAAAAACTCAACTAACCATGTTTTTACACTCAAGCCATCAGGTTTCTCCAGTACATCATATCCTATCTTGGAAAGTTAATTAAGTAAAACCTGAATCCACACCCAATAGATAATTCAAAATATACGAGCAAATAGCAGCGGTACCTTTTCATGAGAGGAGAAAAGCAACTATTGACAAACAAAAAAAAACACAAATATATCATATATGAATTTATAACCATGCCAAAAAAAGGTAAAGGTATTATAGCCGTTACCCCTTTCTTTGCCAAAGAATATGCAAATGAGCTTTTTTTTTCTCTTTATACGACAGAACTAAACTTAAATAAAATATTATATAATGCATCAGATCTGATAATATTTTCCCGTCATTCCCATTATTTTTTATTTTTTCCATATGATAACATCCTTAAATCAGACTCAATAATCAAAAGGCAACTATTATATTGCGATTTATAGAATAATTCTATTACATTTAGAATGGCTAAGAATTTAGTCTCGTTTTGAGTCTATAGCACCCACAAATTTAAAAAACGAACACAAGACATTACCTGAGGCATTTCTAAGCATACCACCAATATCTGTATCTCCTGACTTGCCTCTTGAGGATCCATCAACATTGAATTTCAAGGTTCCATGTTCCGGCGGCATACACAACTGAGATTCAACTTGGTACATTTTTCTTTAATTTATTCCAGCAACACTATTGCACATAAGAATGGGAAAACACTGAGCAATAAGGCGTCATTGGGAAATCTGCCTTTAGCAGTTACTATTCAATTTTCAATTAAATTTATGTTTAATAAATATACAATATTCCAAATAGAAAAATATCCTACCGTTAAATTCACAAATCAAACAAATTATTTATTAACAAGAGGAGAGCACAAATCTAAGAAACTAAAAACTGAGTTTGGGATACGATACTCTGTTTATATCATGATTTAACCAGTAAACTAAACTAGCAGGGGGACTACTAAGACATTATATTAAACATTATAATATATTTAAGACATTATAATATATAGGATACCAACATTATAATAAACATAGCAAGCTATTTGAGACATTTATTCTTTTTTTTTTTTTTTTTTTTATGCAGGTTGATATTTAATTGGTACAAGCAATAAAGCTTCTTTCTTATGAGTAGTAAGACCAGGACCAGATGCCTCTTCCGTAGTAATGTCTGCCTCCTTCATATTGCCAGGTAACTTCCAATCAAAGCAAAACAAAAGGTTTGCAAGCGCAATCTCCACCAAAGATAATGCCATAGTCATACCCGGACAGCTTCTCCTACCACTGCCAAATGGTAAAAATTCATAATTTTGCCCTATAAAATCAATGGATTTATCAATAAATCTCTCTGGAAAGAATTCTTCAGGATTTTTCCAAGCTTTAGGATCTCTTCCAATTGCCCACACATTGACCTCGACTCGAGTTTTGGGATGAATTTCATAGCCATTGATGCTGAATTGTGATATGGTTTCTCTTGGTATTAATAGTGTTCCTGGTGGGTGCAATCTCAGTGTTTCCTTCACCACCATCTTTAGGTATTCAAGCTTGTGAATATCACTTTCAGATACTTTTGTTTTGTTTCCAATTAATCTTCTGATTTCTTCTTGTGCTTTTCTCATAACTTGAGGGTTTCTAACAAGTTCTGCCACAGCCCAGACTAAGACTATTGCTCCAGTGTCCAATCCACCCAGGAATATATTCTGATATAAATGCATACATATTAAATTGAAATATTCTAACCGTGTCAAATGCTCAAGTCAACTAAGAATTGCTCAATTGAATTCTAAAATTTTTTTTTATCAGAAATTATCAGTGCAAAGTTAATTGTAAAATGCATTGTTTAGACTACAAATATTATGATTCAAGGAAGGAAATAGTTTTTTTTTTTTAATTTGAAACTTATTTTTCATTGATTTGGCCCATGAATAGGCTCACGATAAGTCAATCCCATTATTTCAAAACTAGCAAACAAAAGAAGAAGAAGGAGTTAAAGAATTGAGATTAAGGTCTTGTTTGAACCACGATATAATTTGGAATTTGGAGAGAGCATAATTGTTACCACATAGAATAGTTATACATCATTTTGATTGAAATTTAAATTTGAAATGACTATTTTAAGCAATACAAATTTATAATGTTAAATTTTAGTTGAATTTTAATCATAAAATAATTTATTATATGTAATAGATATTTTCAAATTTTATAAAAAATAAATTTTTTTACGCAAATCACGGGTCCAAAAATCGTCTAACGTGGCTCAAAACTTAGTCACAGTTAAAGTTCTTGACTCCTCCGCTGCATTGCGATTTGAGCCCACAGGTAAAAAAACAAAGTTTTAAAAAAATGAAGAATAAATTTTCCTCTACTGACTAGCTATTCTATTTCTTTTTAATTTAATTCGCTAACTAGACAAAGTTTTTAAGAATCAATAAGAATATTACCATGATAATTGCTTTGATGTGATTTTTAGTGAATTGAATTCCTCCAGGTTCAGGTTGATATCTCTCCAAATCCAACAAAAAATCGACAATATCTTGATGTCCATGCTTCTCTTTTCCCTTTTGGATATGATCATCAATAATCTTCTGGTAGAATTCATCAAGTTTTTGAAAGTTTCTTTCCAGTTCTGCATGGAGACCTGTAACCCTATCAACAATCCAACCCACATAAGGAAAAAAGTCAGATGCAGAAAAACACTCTAACTTGGCAAGAGCTTCATGAATCACTTTCTGGGTAAATCTGCTTGCTTCAAAACTATTCCCCAAAGCCACTCTACAAGTAACATTTGCAGTAAGAGATATAGTCTTTTCAGTAAGATCCACAGGAGAAGAAGAAGAAGAAGCTTTTAAAATCGAATCTATGAAAAGACCCACTTCTTCTTCTCTAACGGATTGAAACGATTGAACTCTTTTAGCACTAAAAAGTTCAAGAACACAAATCTTTTTTATTTCTCTCCAGTAATCTCCATAAGGTGTAAAAGCTATATCAAGATAGTTGTAAGATAGTCTTCCAGTACCAGCCATGCGAGGTCTACTGCAACTATTGAGGTCATTTATTCTGAAAAGCTCTTTTGCAGCTTCTGCAGAGGAGATAATAACTGTAGGAACTCGCCCATATTGGAGAAGCATGACGGGACCATATTTCTTGGATAGTTGCCATAAAGAGTAATGAGGTAAGGCCCCAAGTTGGTGTAAATTGCCTATTATTGGAAGTCCAGGAGGACCTGGTGGGAAGTTATTGCTAGTTAGTTTCTTCTTCAGGAGAAAAAGTAAGGGGAAAAGAAGAAGAATAAGAGCTAACCACACATGCTGAGGAAGAGAAGCCACTATTGGTAGCTATGTTTCTATTTTGAAGTGCATATACTAGAAGAAGAGGAAGTATAACCATTGTGTATATAACTATATATATAGAATGCCTTGGCTCAGCATAGGCGGATTAATCTTTTGACTGGGTAAGAATACACATTAAAGTTCGGTTTTTATTCCTCAAAATTTAAACAAGAAAAATAATACCAAACCCACCAACTATTTTCTATTAACAATGATTTAGAAATATATAAGATTTGTACAGTTTGTTCTTCCAAAGAGAAATTTAATTAGCGAGATAAATAAATAGAGTGTTTTTGGATAACTAATTCCATCCTATTTGATCTAATCATATAAATTTGTATATTTATAACTGGGCATGGAATGAGTACATGTTCAAATTTATTTTTAAACAAATAATAAATTAAAAATAAAATAATAACCTCGGAAAATCATTAACTAAACTATAAAACATTAATAAAAAGTTTAAATTTTGAATATTTTTGTAATTCTTTTTTTTTTTTTTGAAAGGATACTCTCAATTATTCTTTTTAAACAATCATGACCTTAATTCATTTACCCTTTGTTTGAAAAGGAGAGAAAAAGGCAATATTGGAGAAAGTAAAATAATCTAGAAAAATAATCAAGATTTGTCAACTTTATTTTCATTATTATTTTCTATCTTTATGTTTGGATACAACGAACCAAAAAAAATAAATTTATTTTCCTTCGTTTGAAAAGGAAAAAATTTTACAAGTTGAAAGTTGAAATGTTTGATAAAAAAATTTTTCAAATTAAAGTATTCAAGAGTTGAGGATCATAACAATTTTTTCGTTAAATACATGAGTGAATTTAAACATTTAACCGAAGTTTAAGTAAATCTTATATAGTTTATAACATTTTGGCTTATTTGAACTTCAACAAATAAAAAGAATATTACAAAAATAAATTATAAAAAAAGGTCTAAAATTATGGTAAATTGACCTTTGGACCTAAAATTAGTTGGTTGTCTTTCAATCTATAAACTAACTCGCTAAGAACTTCAATTGAAGTGCAACTATGGTTAAAGAGCTAGCTTATCAATAATATGATTACAAGAAAATGATTAAGTAGTTAATGATTAATTATATTAGTAAGTACGTTTAACTTCATGTATTTGAGAGATGCAGCACAACCGTTTTGTTCACACCACACATGTTGGGTAATAACATTTGCACATAAATAACCAGATAATGCCTGAAACTCACCTCCCTAATCAGCCTGAAACATTTGAATAGATATATTAAAATAATTTTTCACAAGTTGGGGAATTTGAATGAAGGTTGGTAAAAGTAAAACATCAGATTTTTGTTTTAAGAAATAGACCCATGAATATTTGCAATAGTGACCATAAAACAAAACATAAAATCAATTGATGCGACTGATGCGGGTCCCTAAAATAAATTAATTGAAGTGGTAGACCCATGAATATTTGCTATAGCTATAGTGACCACAAAATAAAAATAATATCGATATCCATCAACTGATGCGACTGGTGAGGGTTCCCAGAACAAATTATTGAAGTGGTTGTGTCGTCTGAAACATTGAATCAGGAAATGGAAGGTTATGCGTTCTGCTGGAAAAACACGCATCACAAGGTGCAAAAGGAGATGTCTTTTTATTACAAGCTAATTTATTAGAACGAAAACTTTATGAACTAGGCCAGAATTAGCATGACCAAGTTTGGCATGCCAATCTGCAAAAGTAGCAGCATTAGCTCGTGGACTAAACTAGGCCAGAATATAAGCTTTTATTTGCTATTTTACACTTTATAATTGAAATAAGCAATTACAATTACACTTTATGTTTAACAAACTTCGATATTCCTAAATTATAGTTAAATTAACACTTATAAAGTAATTAAAAAAATTTCTGAAGCCGGAAGGCCATGTCCCCTTCTCTCCATCCCTAGTTCTCACAAGTACCAAATCTCCTACCTATATTACTATCCATCCATGAATTGTGAATCCAACTTTGCCGTCCACACCTGCAGAAATGAGGCTCCTTACTTGATCCTTCCGATGATTTTTCTCAAGTATGGATGCAAAATACGAAGGGATCATTAGTTTAAGAGGTAGGTCATGGTTTAATTAGTGAGTCATAAAAATATTAATAATATATAACAATTAAATAATTATAATTTAAAATAATTACAAGTAGCTCACTATATTAAATGGATTTAGTCATAGGTACATGCGGGTGTCCCACTTATTATTAGGTAAAAGGTGTATTTTAAATAAGTTTATATTTGAATAATTTAATACTTATGGATATATTATCCATTTAAGAACTACTTTAAACAAATTTGAAATAATTACGAATAGTAAAATTTTAAACGAGTCAGACCTGGATACTTAAACGGTTATTTAAACGAGTTTAAGATGGACATGGATAATAAAATTTTACACGAATATAAATACAAGTAGCTCAAAATATGCGGATACACATTTTTGTCCCTTGAATCAACTCATGCCAGTTAGACTTAAGGACAAAAATCAAGGACAAAAATCAAATGTGGTCGGCAAATTGATCTCTTCATTTTCTATAAAAATATGAAAAATAAGAGTTTGATCAAATTAAAGTCCTTTCTATTGCAAGGAATTTATGAAATTTAAGTCTTTTTAATTAAAATTAAATAACTTTTTTTTAGAAGAATAAAATTAAATAACTTAAATTTCATGATTAATATAAAAAAAAAACCATGATGTGATATATATATAACAATAACATTAAAGAGAGTATTTATTTTATTTTATATAATATTTAGTAGTTTAGCTAAGAAGAAGAATTATATAAAATAAAATAAAATAAATACTAATAAACATACTATTCAACTTTCAATTAAATTTATGTTTAATAAATAGAAAATTATTTGCCTAAACCGGGTCTATAGCCACGCTTACGGATCAAACCAATAATAGTAAGAATTCTTTAAAAAGTGTTCCGAGTTTATTCTTTTTTTTTTCCCGGTATATAGTCAAAAATATCATTGTTTCAACGATAAATCTTATTATATTGGTTTAGTCCATGAGTGAAGCTATAGACCGGATTTAGGTAAAATTTTTCGTACACTATTTTGAATATAAAAATATTCTACCATTAGATTCACAAATCAAACAAATTATTTATTAATTCCATCCCTAAAATTTATTTTATTATACAAGAGGAGAGCCAAGCTCTAAGAAATTAAAAGCTAAGTTTAGGATAGGATACTCCCTTACGTCATGATTTAAACAGTGAAATAAACCAACAAGAAGACTACTAAGCACATGCGTACTAACATTATATTAAACATAGCAGGCTATTTGAGACATTTATTCTTTTTTATGCAAGTTTATATTTAACTGGTACAAGCAATAAAGCTTCTTTCTTATGAGTAGCAAGACCAGAACCAGATGCCTCTTCCATATTAATATCTGCCTCCTTCATATTGCCAGGTAACTTCCAATCAAAGCAAAACAAAAGGTTTGCAAGCGCAATCTCCAGCAAACACAATGCCATAGTCATACCAGAACAGACTCTCCTGCCGCCACCAAATGGTAAAAACTCATAATTTTGCCCTCTAAAATCAATGGAGTTATCAATAAATCTCTCTGGAAAGAATTCTTCAGGATTTTTCCAAGTTTTTGGATCTCTTCCAATTGCCCATGCATTGACATGGACTCGAGTTTTGGGATAAATTTCATAGCCATTGATGCTAAATTGTGACATGGTTTCTCTTGTAATTAGTAGTGGTCCTGGTGGGTGCAATCTCAGTGTTTCCTTCACCACCATCTTTAGGTATTCAAGCTTGTTAATATCTCTTTCAGATACTTTTGTTTTGTCTCCAATTAATCGTCTAATTTCTTCTTGCGCTTTTCTCATAACTCGAGGATTTCTGACAAGTTCTGCCATAGCCCAGACTAATACTATTGCTCCAGTGTCCACTCCACCTAGGAATATATTCTGATGTACATGTGTACATATTACATTGAAATATTTTAACAGTGTTAAAAATTCAAGTCAGAACTAAGGATTGCTCGTGAATTCTAAAATTTTTTTTTATCAGAAATTATCAGTCAGAATTAATTGTAAATTAATTGATTTGTTAGATTGCAAATGCTTTGATTCAACAATGGAATATAGTTTTACTCTTTTTTCATTGGTTTGGGCTAGTAAACCCATGAACTTGGTCTAAACTAATCAATTCAATTAATTCATAACTAGCAAACAAAAGAAGAAAAAGAATTAAAGAACGAAGAGATTAACGTCTTGTTTGAACCATACAATATTGTTGAATTTGAAGAGAGCATAATTGTTATCACATAGAATAGCTATTCATCATTTTGATTCAAATTTAAACTTGAAATAACTATTTTAACCAATAGCAAATTTATAATGTTAAATTTTAGTTGAATGTTTAATCATAAAATAATTCATTATATGTAATAGATATTTTTCAAATTTATAAAAAACAATATTTGATGAAAAAACAATATTGACTAGCTATTCTATTTCTTTTTAATTTAATTCACTAACAAAACAAAGTTTTTAAGAATCAATAGGAATATTACCATGATAATTGATGGGAGCGGGTATAAAGCGGAAACAACCCTTAACGAAACCATATGAGGCAAACTAAAAACATTATCGAACAAATCAATAAACTGACCTCTTGAAGCGCAGAATCGCTCACCGGTCTTCTTTCTAGAGATCTTGGAGTCACCCACGATCTTCCGCAGTAATCCCTAATTATCTCTCTTTTGGAACTCTCTGAGTGGCAGAGAATAGAATAACGTGCGTCTCTTTATTCTTAGGGTTTTCCAATCTTATATTAAAAAAAAACTCTCTTCGATAGGAAGATATTTTTTAATATAAAATAAATTAAATAAAAAATTATTTAATTAAAATAATATCAATTATTTTAAAACTAAATAATTTATCTATTATTTAATACACCCTTAACTTTCCAAATAATTAGGGCACTACAGGAACCGCAGGAATAAAATAAATCAGGCTACTAATTATAATAAGAACCTATGTAGACCAACATATTCTTATTATAATTAATCATGAATTATTCCACTAAAAACTCATGACTGAACTCCTTATTTATTTTACAATTCCACAACATAATAAAATAATGTTCCCCACGTTAAGATTACAGATGCTGTCATTTAAATAACTTACTGACAATTTATTTAAATCACAATATAACTTTAAGATTGTCGCTCAACTTATTTCATGTGTCGGATTCAATATCCACCTGCAGGGTTTACACTATGAAACCTTATAAACTTACTTAAAGTGCATCATCAATCTCTAAACCGAGACATGGATTCTATCATTAATTAATATTTCACAAACACAAAATATCTTTGTCCAATTCACCGAGAATATTATTCCAATAATGAAACTCACCCTTTAATGAATCAAAGCACAAGACAATCAGTGTTTGCTCATATTAAAATAAATCAAGATTAAGAACAATAAACATTATTTCTAATGTCCTAGAGAATATGTTTAACAGTCAGTACTAAACATCCATTCTCTACTTGGTCCAATTAAATACATACAAAATGTACTAATCACAATTATTGTTCATATGCTAATAACATTTATTTAATGCAAATTTCCAATTAAATACAAAGAAATAATTGTCAATAGAAAATCATGCATAGCTATACTATTACATATGCATGGTTAATAGTATATCTCTATCAATAATTGCTTTGATGTGACTTTTAGAGAATTGAATTCCTTCAGATTCAGTTTGATATCTCTCCAAATCCAACAAAACATCGACAATATCTTGATGTCCATGCTTCTCTTTTCCTTTTTGGATATGATCCTCAATAATCTTCTGGTAGAATTCATCAAGTTCTTGAAAGCTTCTTTCCAGTTTTGAATGGAGACCTGTAACCCTATCAACAATCCAACCCACATAAGGAAAAAAGTCAGATGCAGAAAAACCCCCTAACTTGGCTAAAGCTTCATGAATCACTTCTTGAAACCTTTCTTGGGTAAATCCTCTTGTTGCAAAACTATTCCCAAAAGCTACTCTACAAGTAACATTTGCAGTAAGAGACATAATTTTTTCACTAAGATCCACAGGAGAAGAAGAAGAAGAAGATTTTAAAATCGAATCTATGAAAAGACCCACTTCTTCTTCTCTAACGGATTGAAACGATTGAACTCTTTTAGCACTAAAAAGTTCAAGAACACAAATCTTTTTTATTTCTCTCCAGTAATCTCCATAAGGTGTAAAAGCTATATCAAGATAGTTGTAAGATAGTCTTCCAGTACCAGCCAAGCGAGGTCTACTACAACTATTGAGGTCATTTATTTTGATAAGCTCTTTTGCTGCTTCTGCAGATGAGATAATAAGTGTAGGAACTTGACCAAACTGGAGAAGCATGACAGGACCCTATTTCTTGGATAGTTGCCATAAAGAGTAATGAGGTAAGGTCCCAAGTTGGTGTAAATTTCCTATTATAGGAAGTCTAGGAGGACCTGGTGGAAGGTGCTTGCTATTTAGTTTCTTTTTCAAAAGAAAAATGAAGGGTAAGAGAAGAAGAAGAAGAAGAGATAACCACAGATGTAGATGAAAAGAAGCCATTTTTTTTTTGTGTTGGAAGAGCATGTATTCGAAGCAGAGGAGAATACTATATATAGGAAAAAAAACTATCACACCAAACCCAATACTATTTTTTATTCTTTTTCTAAACAGGTTAAATGAGGAAAAGCTTTATTAAACTAAGTACGATTAACTTAAAAAATAGATTTAAAAACTCGTTAATAGATTTAATAAACTAGCTTCATAATTTAATAGATGAAGATCAATATTATTAAAGATTTCAAATGAGGTCTTCGTGGACCTGAATATCAAGCAGTTGATTTGCACTCCTAGTATATATATCCAAATCTTATTACTGAGTACTGCCCAAACCGGCGCGAGTTTAGTCACAGTTAAGTGTTTAGTGGGAATTGAACTCGAGAGTTCTTCCACTAAAACTAGTAGAAAAATAGTAGGCTACGTTCACGGTACCAACTCCGAATATTGCTTTTACTAAAAATAGTAGGCTTACAAAGAGAGTAATATAAAACTAGTAGCACTCAAAAAGTGTTTCCAAAAAAAATACAAATAGTAGAAAAACAGTAGACTACGTTCACGGGACTAATTCCGAATATCTCTTTTACTAAAAATAGTAGGCTTACAAAGGGAGTAATATAAAACTAGTGGCACTCAAAAAGTGTTAAACTAAGTACGATTAACTTAAAAAATAGATTTAAAAACTCGTTAATAGATTTAATAAACTAGCTTCATAATTTAATAGATGAAGATCAATATTATTAAAGATTTCAAATGAGGTCTTCGTGGACCTGAATATCAAGCAGTTGATTTGCGCTCCTAGTATATATATCCAAATCACCGCCCAAACTGGCGCGGGCTTAGTCATAGTTAAGTGTTTAGTGGGAATTGAACTCGAGAGTTCTTTCAACATACTTAGCTTGCATTGACAACGGAGCCACAATCCGTAGATTATAATTTTGTTTGAATATAATATTATTAAAATTGCATTAATAACTTCAAATTAATACAAATAATACAAAGAGAACAAAAGCTCTCTCCTGAAACCCGGATATAAAACAAAACTATTATAATTAAAATAGTTATCATTCAATGATCTATGAAATCCTAATGAAAATTATTGGAAGGTGAACTTGAAAAATTAATAGAATTTTAAAGTGATTGACTAGACAAACTCTCTAAATCAAGATGGAGATAAATTAAAAAAAATAAAGGAAATATAATTTATATAGATCCATATCAAACAAACATAAATCTATAATTTATTTGACAAAATACATAAATATTTGCAAAAAAAAAAAAGAGAGAAATAAGATGGAGGCGTTATCATATCTTGTATTTTTGATGGAGAAACAGTTAAAAAATTTTAATGAAGAGGAGAGAAGAGATGGGCTAGGATTTTTTTTTTTTATTATTTTGTAACCGTCCTAGCTTCAAAAGTTTTTTTCGTAATATAATTTACATATAAGGATTAATACGTATTTAACAATAAGAAAAGGAATAACATCACAAATTTTGAGTTTGTTTTAATTTGTTCTTTTGGATATAACTAGTCTTTGATATGACATGCGTCGCACATTAGTGTTTTATATGACATGCGTTGCCTGTTGACTATGCTCGTTATATACTCATTTTTTGTACTCTTTTAATTTTTTTTATCTATATAATATTAAACCATAAGTTTTTATTTAAATTAAAATAAATACAAGTGGTTAATTTGTATTGCATTTTGCCGCACAAGCTATTTGTAATGTTACTTTTTATGTACTTAATTCTACTTTTATATAATGAAATGATCTCAAACTGAATTAATAATGATAATCATTTTGACTACAGTGACACTATTTCTTTTAGAATTTACTTTCTAGAACTTGACAATCTTAAATATTCGCTCCTTTTCTTTCATTTTTTTTTTTTTTATCTTTGGAACCAAATCTACCATGTTTCAAGCATGTCGCAAATTCATTAGCATAGGCAGTTTGTCCTTCAAGGACATCAATTCTAATAGGAGCATTTGCAGCTAGTATGTAAGATTTATTTCTCTTTTGGATCAAGAAATATATCTGATAATTAATTTGTAATATTTTGCAAAATGAATTATCTTTTAAACTTTTAAATTCATATTGCCTCGTATGAGAATCAAGATATAATAACGATAATTCTTTTCCAATCAATTATTTTTCTACCAACTTATTTCCTCTCTCCAATGTCGGGATTCATAACAATTAGCAAATTTGGCATCTATAACTTTCTTATTTGAAAGTTCTAAATATTTAATACTAGATCATATCCGACATATATTTTTAACCTCTTTTGAGGATCTAACTTAGTGCGTAGTGGTGGAGTTATTAGAAAAATATAGCGCACATTTAAAAATTCCTTGATGGGTAATATTTAGTTCTTGATCCAAAATTAATTGTAAAAGGGAGAACATATAATAATTTATTAGTCTGATGCGAGTAAATACTACTACATATAATAGCATGTCCAGCTACAAAAATAGGGAGCTTTGTTATCATAATAATGGCCTTGAAATTAATTGCAATCAGTTAATAAATGATTATATTAAATCATTTTGAGCATAAATAAAAGCAACAGCGGGTTACCCTAAATTATTTAAATTAACACGTGTTAATCATTAAAGGTCTAATGTGTAAATTCATCATCATTCTCAAGATAAATTAGCTTACTAGCATAATCTGGAAATTGCATTTTTAATCAAATTATTGCACAAATTAATCTTACAAAGTCAGGTTGCAAGCTAACAATAATCTTTGCAAACTTCAGGTTACAAGTTAATAATATGATGTAACTATCCTTTGAATGCATCCATAAAACATCTTAATGATCCACATGGTGGATTTAACCTTTATATATTCTAAAAAATGCAAGTAGTTCAATTTGAACTCCATTTGGCAATTGCTAAATAATTAATTTGCTTTAAGAACAAACTAAAAATGAAAAATTCAATAGATTTCTTCAAATTTCTGGTTCTTCAAGAAATATCCCTATAAGGATTAAATTTTTCTTGTTTGCATCATCATTGATCAAGATGGTCAAATTGATTATGCCAAATAATAAAGTAATTGGATTTGTAATCTTTTGGTTTACCACCATATCCATTTTTAATGAATATTTTTGAAAATAATGCATTATGCATTCTTCTTAGTAGTAATATTCGTTCTTCCGGAGCGTTTAAATATTCTTTTATTACCAAAGTCAAATTTGTTTTTCCATTTTTTGGTGTATAACAAATAGATAACTAATATTCATCTATGACACATTATTTGTACCACTTCTAGTGGTAAAATTTATTCTTAATTATGTGGCCACCATAATTGTTAAGATACTTCAAGTGTGATCTTACTGGTATTCTAAATGACAAGTACATCTTTGTCATTATTCATGCCCAATATCATATAATTGCATTTAATTCAGGGAATGCATCAAATCTAGTTGAGTAGATATTGATATACCCATATATATTTTATTCCATTCACTTCAAAGAATGGAATAAAATCCAGTTGGGCGGCCTCATAATCTTTATTAAGATCTCTTTATTTTGCTCAATGATAAAAGGATAAGAAATAAACCCAAAATATATCTTAAATCTTTCCTCTCGATATTGTTATTTCAGGAGTATATTCGAGGTATAAATATCATTGATAATTTTAAATTAAGAGCTAATATAGGCTCCAAATATGATAATAATATTACTAACAAAGAAATCTATTAGATCTCAAAATATGTACCCATATAAATTATATGCCGATAAATAACAATAATTATAATAAAACAATAATGTCAATACTACAAGGATATAAAAATATTAAACATTTATGAATTTTGGATATAGTTAAAAGCACAGTCAGCTCACGTTTCCAATAATTACTTTGAATATTTTATTTTGCCCATACATTTTATAATTGAACTATTGTATAAGAAGGCTAAATAAAATATAACAATTAACAAGCTACGATAATTAAAACACTTAGAGTTGTAGCCATCATAAAATGACTAATAATTATCTTTGTCTAATGGGTCAAATTTAGACCAAAGATTTAATTGAAGATGCAATATCATTCTTATTATTATTATTAATGAGAGTGTCATTATTATTAACCAGAGTTCATATATATATATATATATATATATATATATATATATATAAATAAGTGGAATCCTAATAGAGTCCTATAGAAATTAAAAAGATAGAGTTCACAAGAATTAAAAATACAGACTTCTAACCTATATAAGACATCCACTAATTTCATAATATATATGTATTTATTTATAAAAGCGTCATTTTTATAACACTTGTAAATTTGCAAAACATGCACTATAACTTTAATCTGTTGAACATGAGAAATACATGAATTTCATATCAATTTTAAAATGTTCAAACTAATCTATATTTATGAACTCAAAATCATTAGTCAAGGTAAAGAGGGTATAATATACTTTATATATGGTTTTCCTTTATTTCATATTTAAATTAATTTTTTTACTAAATTATATAGCCCAATCTCAACTATATTCTTAAATATTTATAAATACAATGAAGAATCAGCAATTAAATTAACCCAAAGTATTAAACTCGATCTTTTTAATTATTTTTAAACAAGTTCGAGGGAGAGGGAAATAAATTGACCCAAAACCTTAAACCCAAACTTCTTAATCATTTTAAACAAATTTAGGGTTTAAATTGATTAAAAAGGTTAAATCCAACATTTTTTATCTTGCTAAACATATTCATGGGCTCAATTGATTTTTATTCCTCTTCTTTTAGTATGTGGAGGTGATTGCCTTTTTGGTTAGTTTGTAGTTGACGCGGAACCCAATAGAAATAAATTCCATGAACTCTATGACAAGTTTTGGAAGAGATCAAAGATCTAAATAAATTCCCCTCTATGGCACCCAAAGCTTAAAGAAGCAAGAACACCAATAATAGAGTAGAAGAATAAGATAAACGCCACAAAGAATTGATAAGTTTACCTTGATTCTTGATGCAATTAGAAGAATGCAATCTCACACCCTCTAAAGCAAGAACACGCCTAAGCATGAAGAAGAAGATCACTCTTTTTGATTTATTGATTGAATAATAATAATTACAAAATAACAAGCTATTTATACTAATCTAAGAGGTCCAGACCCTTAAAGGATTTAGAGTTAGCTAAGGAATAGGATTTTGCAAATCTAAATTAACTAAGGATATGACTAACAAAATCATAACAACTTAAGGATTTGGATATCTAATCGAAATCTACTAAAGATTGACTAAATCTAAACAAAATAAGGCTAATTAATCAAGGGTGGCCGAATTATAGGAGGCCCAACCCATTAACACAGCAAAAACTCAAAATAAACTAACTAGCTTAATGAGAGGTAGGGGGTTGCACGGTCTAGGGCGTGCCAATGCACACGGGCGTGCTTCAATGTAAAGCTTCCTTCGCGAGAGGCAGAGGAGTGCACGGTTTAGGGCGTGCTAGTTGGCACGGGCGTGCGCGCATGTATGAGTTTCCCTCGCGAGAGGCAGAAGAGTGCACGGTCTGGGGCGTGCTAGTTGGCACGGGCGTGCTTCAAATCAAGTGTTGTTCCTTGAGAGGCAGAAGCTTGCACGGCCTGGGGCGTGCCACCTTGCACGGGCGTGCCAACCAAGCATGGTCTAGGCATGTCATGTGTTGGAAATTCAGGTTCCAACTCAACATGTGCTTCCATTAATGTGAGAAACTTAGGTGTTCCTTCAAGTTCTTCATAGCACTTGTTGAAAGCAAGATCATGGAGCTCTTGTGTGATTTGGTCTTGAATGTATAAGGACATGGCTGCTCCATACTTCTTTGCACGGCTCCTTGTGATTGGTCCACTAGGAAGTACTAATGGATTGCCATTGTTGTGGTCCTTGTTCCCTTGACCTCCATAGGTGTTTGGTGATAGTGGATCCGTATCAGTATTTTTTCTTTTGAAAATGGTGTTTAATTTAACTTATTAGTGAATTTTATTTTGAAGTAGAAAATGGTGTTTAATTTTTTCTTTTTTCTTTTTTCTTTTTTCCTTTTGAAGAAGGAAGAGAAAGATTTCATTAATGAGTAATATCTAAAACAAGAAGAGTTTCAATATTAGAAGGAAGTTAAAACCAAATGTGAAAATTAATCAGCATGTGAATAATTTGACTTACAATACCAGTGTTTTATTTGGCTCACAATTTTCTATTTATTAAATAAATATTTTTTTTATCAAATAAAAGATTATATTATTTCATTAATATTTAAAAGGAGTAATCACCTTATAGTTTTTAGATTTTGCTCAATTGTACTAATACAGACTTCAATTTTTTTAATTATACTATTTAGTCTGTATATTGTAAGATTCAACTGTTGGCTCCCGTTGAGTGATTTTAAATGATTGAAAGTGCCTCTAAAAGTAATTGTTGTGTCGTTATCCTTAGAACTTGGTGAAATTTACATTAGTAAGGACCTCAATTTTCAAATTTTAAAAATGTCGAATGATTTTTTTTTTTTTTTGAGAAAAATCAAATTTGTTAACTATTTAAAGGTCTTTATTAGAATTAAGAAATAATATTTACGCATAATTTATTAATTCATGGTGGTAGATGGCCTGTCTTTTCTATTAAATAGGTCTAGAAAACAATTTAATTTTTGTAAATTAAAGAAAATGCCCTTGGGTAGGTCCATTATCTCTTCACTTTTGACTAGCAATAGTAGAAGCAAGCATAATAATGACTTTCATTTGCATTGTAAAAACAGTTAAGGTTTTAAGCAAAATGGGATAGCTGAGTACCATTGAGCATTTACAGGGTCGATCACTATAACTTAAATTATAGGTTTGATCTTGCGCAACACAAACTCTCTCCGGGCTAATTATCCCTTTTGCCTCTAAAAGCAAGCAAGGATTACTCAAATTTATAGACCGTTAAAATGGATACTAGCCTTAATACCTCATATTAAAAAGAAAAAGTTAAGGTTTTTTAAAAGTTATTTAAATATTTGGTGCCAGTTATCAAAGTTTATTAAGTATAGAAATAAATGCGCTATATAAACTCCTAATTATTGGATTCATTAACGGCTAAAATTAAAAAAATCATACAGAAAAATAGAGATTGCATGAACATTTTACAGAGAAAAGAGATTGATTGAATTAAAAATACTATTTTTACAAGGATTGCAATTGTGACAGAGTAATTTGGAAAGAAAATATAATGAACTGGAAAGAAATTGAAATTGAAATTGCTTAAAGTTTTGTTGTAGTTGAACTAATTGAGTTTGATTGATTGCTTATTTGGAGTTGATTTTTTGGATTCATTTTCTGTATT
This sequence comes from Jatropha curcas, assembly GCF_041381405.1. NCBI lineage: Eukaryota > Viridiplantae > Streptophyta > Magnoliopsida > Malpighiales > Euphorbiaceae > Jatropha > Jatropha curcas. The sequence goes on along the minus strand of NC_143155.1, from coordinate 2,738,683 downwards.
TGAACTCGGTCTAAATAAAATGACGCCATATTCATATATAAAGTGATAAACACGCTACTCAGGTGCCAATATCTATGCAATATTTATGCAATAGATAACACGATATCTCATTCAATTATAACTATTTATTATTCTTTTATTAACTTAAGCAGGTTACAGGTTTAAGGCCTCTCTTTTCTCTCCCCTTTTTGTTCATATCTTGTAGATTTCAACATGGGCGTTATGGATAGATTTTTTCTAAATCTATCACTATTTAATAAAAAAACTTAATATTTATTAAATGTAAAAAATTATTAATTAAGATTTATTAGTTTGTAACTCCATTATTTAATAAAAAAACTTTTTGATTTTATTAAATTTAAAAAAAATTAATTATAATGAAAAAAAAAATGGCACATCATTAGTTTCATACTCTAATATGTTGCCACGTAAGCATTTATACCTTAAAAATTATATATTTACTAGTCACGTGCTCGCGCGATGTGTGGATTATAATATTTTGTTATTAGTCCTATCATTCTTCAAGACTCACCTAAGTAATCAATAAAAAAAGAGAAATAAAGTGTCAAAATTTCATTATTTTTTTTCTTGAATTTAGAAAAAAAATTTCATATTTATTTATAAATATAGATCTAGCACTCCCATAATAAAATAAAAAGAGTATTTGCTAATTATTTGTTCTTTGAGTCTAAATCCGAGTGCACCAGATGTGAATCAATATATCAAGGACATTATTTCACTAACGTGTGAGAATCTACATTTTAGAAGAAAATTAAACAAAAAGATACAAAAAAAACCGGTTGACAACCCAAATTTAACCATGCCAAATGTCCAATTCATACACAAACATAGTAAATAAAATAGATAAAAACTAAAAACTAATCAAATAAATCAACTAATAATCTTGAAAGATCTTTCATTATTTGTAAAAATAATAATAAAACAAAATCACAAATGTTATAATAATTAATAAAAAAAAAGGCAAAGAGATCTTATTAGTTGATTTCTTTCATTAAAAGAAAGTATTACTTTGGTAGGATTTGTGAACCAATAAGTTCACCAAATTTCATGCAAATATAAATAGTGTGGCATGTTAGAAAACTTCGATCATAAATTGTGATAGAAGCTTCTATTATTTTCCTCTGCCGTATTGTTATTGGTTTTCGGTAGCTTCCTCTCCTAGAGGAGGAAAGAGAGAAAAGAAATGGAGGAATGATTTATTTATTTATGTTGCGAAAAGGAATTATTTACACTATTTTTGCATACTGTATTTATGAAATATTCATTCACATTTAAGGCAAATGATTGATTGCCAAGAATACAAAACAAAGGCTATTACAAATATAAATTTCCCACTTTGTATTGATAAATGAGAATAATTAATAGTTATATAATAAAACAATGAATTAAAAATGCAAAAAGAAAAAATGCAAATGAGCACTTCAAAGCTCTAATTTTGTGCCACGTCAATTTTGAAGGTTCTATTCTTATATATATATATATATATATATATATATATATATATATATATATATATATATATATATATACTCGTCTACTACATCAGCTATAAATCCATCCAATGAAATAAAGCAATATCAATAATTTGCATTTACTAGTACTGTCACATCAGTAACTTTAAAACAATACAATTACGTTTCCTATCTCTAACTAAACTGGAAACGTGAAAGAATTAATAGAAAATAAGCTAAAAAAATAAATTATTGATGTGACTTTATTTCATTTTATGGGTCTATAGTTGACGTGGTGGACGGAACTATAATTTCTCAAGTCGATTTAATTGAGACATCTATTCGTTATTCTAAATGAGTTGATATTTAATTGGTACAAGCATTAAAGCTTCTTTCTTATGAGCAGTAAGATCAAATATCTCTTCCATATTAATCTGTGCCTCCATATTGTTAGGCAACTTCCAATCAATACAAAACAAAAGGTTTGCAAGTGCAAGCTCCACCAAAGCCAATCCCATTATGATACCAGGACAGCCTCTCCTGCCACCCCCAAATGGTAACGATTCATAATTCTGACTCTAAAATCAATTGAATTATCTATAAATCTTTCTGGAAAGAATTCTTCAGGATTTTTCCAAGTTTTAGGGTCTCTTTCTATCGCCCACACATTTACCTGGATTCGAGTTTTGGGATGAATTTCATAGCCATTGATGCTGAATTGTGACATGGTTTCTCTTGGTATTAATAGTGTTCCTGGTGGGTGCAATCTCATTTTTTCCTTCAATACCATCTTTAGGTATTCAAGCTTGTCAATGTCACTTTCAGATACTTTTCTTTTTTGTTTCCAAGAAGAGTTCTGATTTCTTCTTGTGCTTTTCTCATTACTCTAGGATTTCTAACAAGTTCTGCCATGGCCCAGACTAAGACTATTGCTCCAGTGTCCACTCTAGCGAGAAATATATTCTGATATATAATGTTAAATTGAATTATTCTAAGAGTGCAAAATTGAAGCCAAAATTAAGAACTAGAATTGTAAATCCAAAATGAGAAATTATCAAGATTCAAATTTCTAACTTATTTTAAGAATCAGTAAGAATAGTACCATGAGAATTGCTTTGATATGATTTTGAGAGAATTGAATTCCACCAGATTCAGTTTGATCTTTCTCCATTTCCAACAAGACATCAATGATATCTTCAAGTCCAGGATCTGCTTTTCCCTTTTGGATATGATCATCAATAATCTTTTGGTAGAACTCATAAATTCTTGAAAGTTTCTTTCTAGTCTTTCATGGAGACCTGTAAGCCTATCAACAATCCAACCCACATAAGGAAAAAAATCAGCTGCAGAAAAACTCCCCAACATAGCCAACCCTTCATGAATCACTTCTTGAAATCTTTCATGGGCAAATCCTCTTTCTTGAAAACTTTCCCCAAAAGCTACTCTACAAGTAACATTTGCAGTAAGAGACAAAGTCTTTTCACTTAGATCAACAGGAGAAGAAGAGGCTGAAGAAGATTTTAAAATCGAATCGATTAAAAAACCCACTTCTTCTTCTCTAATGGACTGGAATGATTGAACTCTTTTAGCGCTAAAAAGTTGAAGTACACAAATCTTTCTTATTTCTCTCCAGTAATCTCCATATGGTGTAAAAGCTATATCAAGATAGCCGTAAGATAGCCTTCCAGTACCAGCCAAGCGAGGTCTGCTGCAACTATTGAGGTCATTTGCTTTAAAGAGCTCTTTTGCAGCTTCTGCAGAGGAGATAATAACTGTAGGAACTCGACCAAATTGCAGAAGCATCACAGGACCATATTTCTTGGATAGTTGCCATAAAGAATAATGAGGTAAGGCCCCAAGTTGGTGTAAATTGCCTATTATTGGAAGTCTAGGAGGACCAGGAGGGAGGTTCTTGCCTTTTCTCTTAGTTCCTAGTCCTCCTTCTAAAACAAGAAATAAAGCAAGAAGAAGCGGAAGTAACCATAAAAGCAGAGATGGAGAAACCATTTTTTTCCTGGTTCTTTTTTGGTGTTTGTTGTGATATATTTATATGTGAGCTTGCTCCAATAACTTCCTATCACATGTTTTCACATGTCAATCATACATGAACTATCTTTAATTTTATTTCTTATATTAGTCAATGATTAACATTAAACACTTCATTTTTTATCAAATACTACTTAAATAAATTTTTTTTGTCTCTAAATAATATATAATTTTATAATGTTACAAAAGTTGGATTTGCATATAATACTTCAATGATAAATAAAGATGGTGATGATATTTATTGCACCTTTCTTTGTGTCTCTGTATATGCATCCGATCCATACTTTTCAACCTTCTTTCCTTTTTTTTTTTTTTTTTTCCAGTTTAAAATGTGATGCATGTGCTTATGATTCTGTCCCAATATAATATTTATAAATGGTGGGGGTTGTTGATATATATATATATATATATATATATATAACTAATAATCAAATTCCATTAATGAAAACCAAGAATCTCTTCCAAAATTCCATTAAATTTATGTGCAATGTAGAATTAAAGTTGAAATTAATTAGAGAGTTTTGATCCAATAGTCACGGTTTTTTCAATAGTATGGTTAATACATGTATTCATTTTTAAATAAGAATATTGGTTGGAGGCTGGACCGAAATAAGCCGAAAAGAAAAAATGTACTGGGCATAAATTCCATTAATAAATAAATAAATAAATTAGTAAATTTAGTTATTCTGTGTCTTATATTATAGTTATACATATTGTTTTATTATTTTTGTTACTGTTATTATTATTATTATTATCATCATCTAGAATTACCGGTCTAAAACCAATCCAAACTCAAACCAAGCCCAACCCAAAGAATAGTAAAGAAAAATCAAGAAAGCCAAGTAAAAACTATTGAAACCGAACCACTTTAAAACTACTAAACCGAACCGAACCCATCTAGAAATAACTAGTTGAAACTAAACCACAAAAAAAAAAAAAAAAAAATCAATCATCCTCCCTCACAAAACTCAGTGCCGCCTCAGCCTCTCACTGCCGATCAATGGCCACAAGCAACTACTTTGACCCTCGTCCAACCTCTCCTTTACGTCGGGATTCTACTTCTTCCTTATCTCGGCGTTTCTTTTGCACAATTAGAAAGAAAGAGGAGAGACGTCCTCTTTTTTCTTCCTTGAGTGAGATGTTATCTAGCTCTATTCACTATATTGAAACGCTCACTCCTGTCTCAATTAGGTCATTTCTTCCATCAACCCCTACTGCAATCAGTCTCTTCAAAGCAAAGGATATATGTTTTAGATTACTGTATTTTCTTTCCTAATATGTAGATGCATAAATCTTATGTAGAGTTCCGCAATTATATAAGTGTGAGTTGTATAATAGATTTCATTAAAATTATATACTGAAGATGTACGAGTTAAGGATTTATTTTAAAGTTAATTGAGGACCGCAAGCCCGTGATACATTTGAGTAAATGAATGTAAAAGTTATGGCATGATGAGCTTGAGACTCAGTTTATCTAAAACGTCGACTGTTTAGGCTTGTTGCGGATTTAGGTGGAGTTGAGCATGCCCAAATCCTAGTACTGGTCGGTTCATAAATTTAAGTCGTAAGATTTATATACAAAATTTAAATTTAAATTGTTTAAGTATTTAATTCAATTAGTCTTTTTTTTATGACGTGCATTTGCACGTTTATTATACTCATTATTTATACTCATTTAATTTTTTTTGTTTACGTAATTTTAAAATATAAATTTTTTATTCAGATTAAAATAAATAAAATATTCATTTATATTACACTTTGCCCTAAAAACTACTTGTAATCTTGTCTCTATATACTTATTTTATATAATGAAATGGTCTTAAAGTAAAGTTTACCATAACCCCTAAACCTAATTTCAGCTCCTAATTTATGTAGATTTTTGAAACCATCTAAAAAATAAATCAAACCATCACTCAATCCTCATTCTTTCTGTCCCTAACCCTTATCAATATCTATATATATTAATAATGGAGAAGTAAAAAAAATAAAAAAAAATTCCTTGAAAAACTGATTTGAATTGTTTAAAAATAACATGAGCCAAAATAATAGTAATAATTACTTTCGCTATAATGACAGTATTATATACTTAATGCATTAGAAAAATGAACATATTCATATGTACGGATCCTTAAAACCTTCAAAAGTAATCAAAAATAGAAATATATAGTTCTAATTTTTTTTCCAGTTTTTTAAATACTATTTTCCTTCGAATCAAACAAATTTAAGATATAAGAGAAAAAATTTCAAAAAATTAAAATTATTTAATCATCAAGAGACCATCTTTTTATTACAAGAAGATACAAATCTCTTACTAAAGAAAACAAACTACTCCAATTTGAATATTAAAAATCAGCCCCTTCTTCAATTGGAAAGCCATGATTTAATGAAATTTGAGTTTGATGGACAAAAAAAAAAAAAAAAAAAAAAAAAAAACTAAAGTCAAGTAAAAGAACATATCCAATCAAATTATACAAATATAAAGAAAAATAATATTTAAAAATAAATGTAAAAAAAATCAAATACAAATTGTAAAAAAATAAAAAAAAATTCAAAAATCAATTCTAGTCAAAATATTTTAAATTACAATCAAATATTAGATATTTTTAAAGATTTTTCCTTATCCTTTTCTCTCTCCTAATAAAAAATATTTAAAATTACATTAGATATTATAAATATTTTTTAAGATAAAATTATTTTAATTGGCTATCATAAGTTATTTCAGAATATTTTAAATTTCACCAAAAACACTGTCGAAAATATCATTATTTTCCCTATTTCCACATTTATATATAGTATAAATAGATTAAATAAAATTTTTTTGGATAATTTAAAATAAACACATTAAATGGAATAGATTCAATGAACTGACAAATTTTTATTAAAAATGATTAGATTAAATTTTAAAATATTTAATAGATGAACTAAAAAATATTAAAATTTATTATGTTCGTGCGTGCACTATTCAAAAATTTTAAAGTTTAGAATTTTTTAAAAAAAATTAGCGAAAAGATCTTTGAAATTAAAAAATTTGAAAGTCATAATTATGTATGTATTTGTTTATAAATTACTCAAATATTATGTGTATGTAGTATTTAAAAATTTAAAATATAAAATTTTAGAAACTAAGGAAAAAATCTCTAAAATTCAAAAAATTGAAAATTATAATTATCTATTTATATATTAATTATCCAAATATATATATATATATATATATATATATATATATATATATTATAATAATAATAATAATAAACTAAATTTTTTTGATTGACAAAAAGATATTTCAAGATATCTCGTAATTATTTCACATTCTATTATTTCTCCCGGAAATCCTTTTATTTCCACATTTTGCTTTGATTACACGTTGAGATACATAGATATATAGATACCTTAGAGTCTTATAGTATGTGGAATTCTTCTGTTTATAGAAAAATTATCTAACTGGTTTTGCTGGAATTGAATATGATCTAATACAATATGATATAATAACAATCAATATTTATGGAAAAAAAAAATTAAAGTGTTGTCTTTATAAATAAAAAAAATTGAAAGACTTAGATATAAATAAATAGATATAAAAAGAACAAAGTGATATATATATATATATATAATTGGCATTCATTGGATTGTACTAACAATTAGTTAATTCACTAATTAAAAATTGCATTGCACTAACAAAAATCACAGAACACACTGTAAATTCAGTCAAAGGGATGCCACATTTCAAAAATCAAGTTTTTGCTTACAAAATTCTGCAATAGATTATTTTTTTTATCTGCAAAATTTTTAATTTTTATAATTAAAATTACCAGAAAAAAACTTAACAAACATAATTGGGAAAAAAATTAATTAAAATACAAAGAAAAATTGGTAAATTACTCATCAAACCGAATTAGCAAAAAGTAGGCCCACTTGCTAATTAAGTAGCACCAACTAGTTGACTGTAAATCTTTTATCAGTTCAGTCATTCAATTATATATATATATATATAATTGAATTTGTTTGATTTTTTAATACTAAGTTAAAAAAAGTTGAAAAATGTAAATGAGGCGATTTGGCTTCAAGGATTATTTGATAAAATGAAAATTGGACAAAAGCATAAAAAAGTGCATTGACATAGTGAGTGTTATCCATTTAGCAAAGAACTAAGTTTATCATGCAAAGATAAAACATATCGATGTTCGATATCACTTTGTATGAGAAATTTTAGAACGTGACATATTACTTCAAAATATCAAAATAACTGAAAATCCTGCTGATATAACGATAAAAGTAGTGACAGTTATCAAATTAATCAATATCGTTGAAAATTGAGTTGCTCCCTTCGAGGGCACAACGGAGAAGGTGAGGAATTTCTAATTATATATCTGTTTAGACATTAAAATAGCATACTTTAACTCAGTTTTCAAGCCCTTTGGATTGTTATATTAACCATCCTTTTATTTATGTTTTTCCTCTCTTTCATTTGAAATATTATTTAACAGTGTAGGACCCTTCATTGTTCTTTACCTTAAAAAAAAAAAAAAATCTATCACTCTCTTTAACTATAATTACTATCTTTTTTCTTTATCAACAAAGATGAATTTTTATTTAAGAATTAAATAAAAATAAAAATAGAAAAAACTCAACTAACCATGTTTTTACACTCAAGCCATCAGGTTTCCCCCGTACATCATATCCTATCTTGGAAAGTTAATTAAGTCATACCTGAATCCATATCTAACAGATAATCCAAAATATACGAGCAAATAGCAGCGGTACCTTTTCATGAGAGGAGAAAAGCAACTATTGACAAACAAAAAAAAAACACAAATATATCATATTTGAATTTATAACCATGCCAAAAAAAGGTAAAGGTATTATAGCCGTTACCCCTTTCTTTGCCAAAGAACCTGCAAATGAGCTTCTTTTTCTCTTTGTACGACAGAACTGAACTTAAGATAAAATATTATATAATGCATCAGATCTGATATTATTTTCCTGTCATTCCCATTATTTTTTATTTTTTCCATGTGATAGCATCTTGAATCAAACTCAATAATCAAAAGGCAACTATTATATTGCAATTTATAGAATAATTCTATTACATTTAGAATGGCTAAGAATTTAGTCTCGTTTTGAGTCCATAGCACCCACAAATTTAAAAAACAAACACAGGACATTGCCTGAGGCATTTCTAAGCATACCACCAATATCTGTATCTCCTGACTTGCCTCTTGAGGATCCATCAACATTGAATTTCAAGGTTCCATGTTCCGGCGGCACACACAACTGAGATTCAACTTGGTACATTTTTCTTTAATTTATTCCAGCAACACTATTGCACATAAGAATGGGAAAACACTGAGCAATAAGGCGTCATTGGGAAATCTGCCTTTAGCAGTTACTATTCAATTTTCAATTAAATTTATGTTTAATAAATATACAATATTCCAAATAGAAAAATATCCTACCGTTAAATTCACAAATCAAACAAATTATTTATTAACAAGAGGAGAGCACAAATCTAAGAAACTAAAAACTGAGTTTGGGATACGATACTCTGTTTATATCATGATTTAACCAGTAAACTAAACTAGCAGGGGGACTACTAAGACATTATATTAAACATTATAATATATTTAAGACATTATAATATATAGGATACCAACATTATAATAAACATAGCAAGCTATTTGAGACATTTATTCTTTTTTTTTTTTTTATGCAGGTTGATATTTAATTGGTACAAGCAATAAAGCTTCTTTCTTATGAGTAGTAAGACCAGGACCAGATGCCTCTTCCGTAGTAATGTCTGCCTCCTTCATATTGCCAGGTAACTTCCAATCAAAGCAAAACAAAAGGTTTGCAAGCGCAATCTCCACCAAAGATAATGCCATAGTCATACCCGGACAGCTTCTCCTACCACTGCCAAATGGTAAAAATTCATAATTTTGCCCTATAAAATCAATGGATTTATCAATAAATCTCTCTGGAAAGAATTCTTCAGGATTTTTCCAAGCTTTAGGATCTCTTCCAATTGCCCACACATTGACCTGGATTCGAGTTTTGGGATGAATTTCATAGCCATTGATGCTGAATTGTGACATGGTTTCTCTTGGTATTAATAGTGTTCCTGGTGGGTGCAATCTCAGTGTTTCCTTCACCACCATCTTTAGGTATTCAAGCTTGTGAATATCACTTTCAGATACTTTTGTTTTGTTTCCAATTAATCTTCTGATTTCTTCTTGTGCTTTTCTCATAACTTACCCTTAGGAGAGAAAAAGACAATATTAGAGAAAGGAAAATAATCAAAAAAAAAAAAAATCTCAACTTTATTTTCAAAGTTATTTTCCATGTTTGGATACAATAAAGGAAAGAAAAAATAAATTTATTTTCCTTTATTTGAAAAGGACAAAATTTTGCAAATTGAAAGTTATGTGTTTAATAAAAAAGTTTTTCAAATTGAAGTGTTCAAGAGTTGAAGAACACAAGATTTTTTTTTGTTAAACACATGGATGAATTTATACATTTGGCTGAAGTTTGAGTAAATATTACTATATTGTCTGGTTTATAACATTTTGGCCTATTTGACCTTCAGTTATAAATAAAAGAATATTGCAAAAATAAATTATAAAAAAAGGTCTAAAATTATGGTAAATTGACCTTTGGACCTAAAATTAGTTGGTTGTCTTTCAATCTATAAACTAACTCGCTAAGAACTTCAATTACGGTTAAAGAGCTAGCTTATCAATGGAAGAGACAATAATATGATTACAAGAAAATGATGAAGTAGTTAATGATTAATTATATTAGTAAGTACGTTTAACTTCATGTATTTGAGAGATGTAGCACAACCGTTTTGTTCACACTACACATGTTGGGTAACAACATTTGCACATAAATAACCAGATAATGCCTGAAACTCACCTCCTAATCAGCCTGTAACATTTGAATAGATATATTAAAATAATTTTTCACAAGTTGGGGAATTTGAATGAAGGTTGGTAAAAGTAAAACATCAGATTTTTGTTTTAAGAAATAGACCCTTGAATATTTGCAATAGTGATCATAAAACAAAACATAACATCGATAACTATTTATTATTCTTTTATTAACTTAAGCATCAGAGTGGTTGCAGGTTTAAGGCCTCTCTTTTCTCTCCCCTTTTTGTTCATATCTTGTAGATTTCAACATGGGCGTTATGGATGCGTTATGGATAGATTTTTTCTAAATCTATCACTATTTAATAAAAAAACTTAATATTTATTAAATGTAAAAAATTATTAATTAAGATTTATTAGTTTGTAACTCCATTATTTAATAAAAAAAACTTTTTGATTTTATTAAATTTAAAAAAAATTAATTATAATGAAAAAAAAAATGGCACATCATTAGTTTCATACTCTAATATGTTGCCACGTAAGCATTTATACCTTAAAAATTATATATTTACTAGTCACGTGCTCGCGCGATGTGTGGATTATAATATTTTGTTATTATTCCTATCATTCTTCAAGACTCACCTAAGTAATCAATAAAAAAAGAGAAATAAAGTGTCAAAATTTCATTATTTTTTTTCTTGAATTTAGAAAAAAAATTTCATATTTATTTATAAATATAGATCTAGCACTCCCATAATAAAATAAAAAGAGTATTTGCTAATTATTTGTTCTTTGAGTCTAAATCCGAGTGCACCAGATGTGAATCAATATATCAAGGACATTATTTCACTAACGTGTGAGAATCTACATTTTAGAAGAAAATTAAACAAAAAGATACAAAAAAAACCGGTTGACAACCCAAATTTAACCATGCCAAATGTCCAATTCATACACAAACATAGTAAATAAAATAGATAAAAACTAAAAACTAATCAAATAAATCAACTAATAATCTTGAAAGATCTTTCATTATTTGTAAAAATAATAATAAAACAAAATCACAAATGTTATAATAATTAATAAAAAAAAAGGCAAAGAGATCTTATTAGTTGATTTCTTTCATTAAAAGAAAGTATTACTTTGGTAGGATTTGTGAACCAATAAGTTCACCAAATTTCATGCAAATATAAATAGTGTGGCATGTTAGAAAACTTCGATCATAAATTGTGATAGAAGCTTCTATTATTTTCCTCTGCCGTATTGTTATTGGTTTTCGGTAGCTTCCTCTCCTAGAGGAGGAAAGAGAGAGAAGAAATGGAGGAATGATTTATTTATTTATGTTGCGAAAAGGAATTATTTACACTATTTTTGCATACTGTATTTATGAAATATTCATTCACATTTAAGGCAAATGATTGATTGCCAAGAATACAAAACAAAGGCTATTACAAATATAAATTTCCCACTTTGTATTGATAAATGAGAATAATTAATAGTTATATAATAAAACAATGAATTAAAAATGCAAAAAGAAAAAATGCAAATGAGCACTTCAAAGCTCTAATTTTGTGCCATGTCAATTTTGAAGGTTCTATTCTTATATATATATATATATATATATATACTCGTCTACTACATCAGCTATAAATCCATCCAATGAAATAAAGCAATATCAATAATTTGCATTTACTAGTACTGTCACATCAGTAACTTTAAAGCAATACAATTACGTTTCCTATCTCTAACTAAACTGGAAACGTGAAAGAATTAATAGAAAATAAGTTAAAAAAATAAATTATTGATGTGACTTTATTTCATTTTATGGGTCTATAGCTGACGTGGTGGACGGAACTATAATTTCTCAAGTCGATTTAGTTGAGACATCTATTCGTTATTCTAAATGAGTTGATATTTAATTGGTACAAGCATTAAAGCTTCTTTCTTATGAGCAGTAAGATCAAATATCTCTTCCATATTAATCTGTGCCTCCATATTGTTAGGCAACTTCCAATCAATACAAAACAAAAGGTTTGCAAGTGCAAGCTCCACCAAAGCCAATCCCATTATGATACCAGGACAGCCTCTCCTGCCACCCCCAAATGGTAACGATTCATAATTCTGACTCTAAAATCAATTGAATTATCTATAAATCTTTCTGGAAAGAATTCTTCAGGATTTTTCCAAGTTTTAGGGTCTCTTTCTATCGCCCACACATTTACCTGGATTCGAGTTTTGGGATGAATTTCATAGCCATTGATGCTGAATTGTGACATGGTTTCTCTTGGTATTAATAGTGTTCCTGGTGGGTGCAATCTCATTTTTTCCTTCAATACCATCTTTAGGTATTCAAGCTTGTCAATGTCACTTTCAGATACTTTTCTTTTTTGTTTCCAAGAAGAGTTCTGATTTCTTCTTGTGCTTTTCTCATTACTCTAGGATTTCTAACAAGTTCTGCCATGGCCCAGACTAAGACTATTGCTCCAGTGTCCACTCTAGCGAGAAATATATTCTGATATATAATGTTAAATTGAATTATTCTAAGAGTGCAAAATTGAAGCCAAAATTAAGAACTAGAATTGTAAATCCAAAATGAGAAATTATCAAGATTCAAATTTCTAACTTATTTTAAGAATCAGTAAGAATAGTACCATGAGAATTGCTTTGATATGATTTTGAGAGAATTGAATTCCACCAGATTCAGTTTGATCTTTCTCCATTTCCAACAAGACATCAATGATATCTTCAAGTCCAGGATCTGCTTTTCCCTTTTGGATATGATCATCAATAATCTTTTGGTAGAACTCATAAATTCTTGAAAGTTTCTTTCTAGTCTTTCATGGAGACCTGTAAGCCTATCAACAATCCAACCCACATAAGGAAAAAAATCAGCTGCAGAAAAACTCCCCAACATAGCCAACCCTTCATGAATCACTTCTTGAAATCTTTCATGGGCAAATCCTCTTTCTTGAAAACTTTCCCCAAAAGCTACTCTACAAGTAACATTTGCAGTAAGAGACAAAGTCTTTTCACTTAGATCAACAGGAGAAGAAGAGGCTGAAGAAGATTTTAAAATCGAATCGATTAAAAAACCCACTTCTTCTGTTCTAATGGATTGGAATGATTGAACTCTTTTAGCACTAAAAAGTTCAAGAACACAAATCTTTCTCATTTCTCTCCAGTAATCTCCATAAGATGTAAAAGCTATATCAAGATAGGTGTAAGATAGCCTTCCAGTACCAGCCAAGCGAGGTCTACTGCAACTATTGAGGTCATTTGCTTTAAAGAGCTCTTTTGCAGCTTCTGCAGAGGAGATAATAACTGTAGGAACTCGACCAAATTGGAGAAGCATCACAGGACCATATTTCTTAGATAGTTTTAGTGTTACATATCTTGGCAAAACCCTTTAATTTTTTTTTTTTTTGAACAGCAAAGAAAAATAAGATTTTATTAGAAAAGATTAAGAGAAAGGGTAGGATTAGCACTTATGATGGTCCTATTTATTAAATATTTAATTTAAAAGCAATGAGATTTTATTCATTTCATGAGCTATGTGGATATAATTAGCATAATAACTTTGATAATAAGGAAAGACTCAAAAGATTAATTAAATTTTGTAATTTTCATTAAAAGATTTCAAATTTTTATGAGACAGAAATGATTATGAAAAAGAATTAGTAACTTTGATTTAGATAGTAATATAAGATCACCATAAGTGGATGAAGACGCCTTACAAAAGATGAGCAATCAGAACCTTTAATATTTGTGTGGATATAAAGAGTGGTGGGAGAGATAATTTTAGAATTTATAGCATTATGCCATTATCTAGTGGAAAGAAATAAAAACATCGTGTGAAAGAAACTGTTCAAGACCGTTAAGCCTTTAACCTTTGCCTACTAATTAAGGGTTTTTTGGACAATATTAATTGTTTTAGTTACTATTAACTGTTCTATTAGCTCTTAGATGTTAGCTATTACCTTCGTAGAGCTGGTTGATGAAAAAAACTATTTGATGATAACTGTCTATATAACGGTTTAATTTTAAACGGTTCGGATACAAATATTTAAAAAGATATTTCAACAGATTTGGAATGGATACGGATATTCAAAATTCACATGTACTCGTGCAGTTTCCATCCCTATTAATAGTGGGACCTATGCATCACTTAATCAGCAGAAGGACCAAGCCACGCCCTTTCAGCTCTAGAAGCACCGATTTGTTTCCTGTATTGGCTTCTACTTTCGCTATTTTGTTTCGTGCACTGATGGTGAAGTTTTTGAATTTTTTCGGCCAAAAACACGTTAAGAAGCTTCTCAAGTTTGTAATCCATGACTTTTGAGCTCTTAAAATTTTATTTGTCCACGTGAAACCTTTGTACTATTATTTTTAATGACATTAAGGACTTATTTAAATATAGACTTTACTTTAAAAATCCGACCAAAACAGTTTGATTTATTTTTATATATTCTACGTAATAAAGTTTTGAGGTGGATTTATATATTAGCTTTTTATTGTCATGATAAATTTTATACATTGGCTTCTTATTGTCACAACAAATTTTAGTGCCTCATGTTATCACAGTAGAATTTCATTTGCGAAAAAGCGGTGAAAGATGAAATTTAGGGTTTAAATTATTTTAAATAAATATAACTTTGTAAAAAATAACACTATGCCCCTCAGCTTATTAAATTGGTAAAAACAACTACAGTTGAAAAGATTCAAACTCAAGAGCCCCTACTCTTCACATAAATGAGAAAATCAACCAAATCACTACCTATGGATATAATTTTATCTTCTTTAGCAAATTGATGGATGACAATATTTAGTTTTAAGGAGTTTAACTATTTTTAGAAAATTATATTACACAAAACTACTTTTAGAAAATTAATTCAATTAATGTTGATTTAGTAACTTTTCATCCAAATAAATTATATACGGCCTCATTGATTAAGTTTGAGGCAACATCAACAAGTTTTACATGATAGATTGTTAAAAGAAAATAGCTTTATCAATCGATAAAAATTAAAAAATTAGCCAAAATTGTAAGAACAGTCAAAGTGCAAAATTAAGTAATTTATCAGTTGAATTGCAATAATTTACTTAAAATAATTATTGTAAATTATTTAATTAATATTTCAGTTCATTACTTGAAAATTTCAAAAAGAGTGTATAAGTAAGCAAATTATTTAATTAAGCAACACAAACATAAGTTATAATAATTTTTTTGAAAACTATATTCAATTTAATTAAAAAAAAAGAAAATTATACAATTCGATCATGGCGCGGGCACATGACTAAATAAATAAAAGCTCAACCAAGTTTGTTTTCGTGGCATGATATTGTGAAATTTGGTTAGTGATGTGAAATTTTATTATTTATCAAATTTTTAATAATTTTATTTAATTACATAATTTTAAATAATTTTATGGTTTGATTAAAATAGATTATTTCAATTTGCAAAAGTAATATTTATATCTATTATTTTTGATTTAGTTAAGAAGGTGAATTTATTATTTTAAATTTGTTAGGGTAGAGTGCTTTTATCATTTTTAAATTTATAGAAAAAGTTGGATTAATAATTTTTATTATAATAGTCAAAGACTAAAAAAAATATCTTTTAAGGAAAGGAGTAAATGATACATATTATTTCTTTTATCATGTAATCAAACTTAATTCATATCAATTATTTATATATTTTAAACTTTAATTTATTATTTTGTCATCTTTAATGAATCTTTAATATATCAAAAATATTTTATTAATTAATAAAATGATGCAATTGTTTAGTCTTATAGTTGAAATAGAATAAATAACCAATCAAATAATTTTTAAAATATAAAAATAATGTAACTCTTTCATAATAAATCATTTAAAAGTATTAACCCGCACAACGTACCGGGATACTTAATTAGGTATAATGAAACTAAATATTTTTGGATGATTTTGAATATGTTAAACAAGTTTGGAAACTACTTGAGAAATTCTTAAGTAGGCTCCATCTACTAGATCGCCTTATACTAGGCAAATAATGTAATGTCACATCTACCTACAATGCCAATGTTATATATTCTTTTAATGGAATTCATTACATATTCTCTTAGCGTATTCTTCTAGTTATCCGAACAAACCCACCTGTAAACCAAAACTAGTGCATAACACAGAAAATTACACCAAAGCTGTTCCTCCTTAGATGTAGGTTTATTCTTTATTAGCTTTAGGTTTGTTCTAACCGTCTTTTGCTTAGCTGTCAATTTGTTAGGCCTGTTTTATTTATTTGTTACAGCTAGCCATATATATAATCTGTATTGTACTTTCCTTTCCATCAATGAAGCATTATCGATTTTTTCCTCAAAAAGTTGATATATTCCTTTAATGAAACTTTTAATTTCTAGAATCTGTTGCTGGCTTTCAAGTTTTGGTTACATCCTGTTCACATTTTGGATCTGTTCAGTAGGTGTCAGTTGTTTTAACAGTGTTTAGGTATTTAAGTAGTTACTATCTGTTTAAATAGATTTTTAATCTAATTTAATAAAAAAAATGACATTATATTTTTTGGTCTACTTTATGGATGATGAGATAGACGATCCTAAATTTTTTTGAGCTATGGGCGGCCCCGCCTGTAACCCCCTCCCTGTATATTTGTGTTAATAGTGGTTAATAATTTGTGGTCGCCTCTTCTTCTTCTAAGATATTATCTTCCACTTCCACCTTTTCTTTTTCTTGTTTTCACTTGAACAT
Source organism: Jatropha curcas (assembly GCF_041381405.1). Taxonomy (NCBI): domain Eukaryota; kingdom Viridiplantae; phylum Streptophyta; class Magnoliopsida; order Malpighiales; family Euphorbiaceae; genus Jatropha; species Jatropha curcas. Next base: position 2,721,567 of record NC_143155.1, on the reverse strand, counting down.
CCAAAAAGAGAGAAACATTCAGACAAGTAATGGCTTCTCTATCTCTACATATGTGGTTACCTCTTCTCCTTCTTCTCTTCCCCTTTATTTTTCTTTTGAAAAAGAAACTAAATAGCAAGCACCTTCCACCAGGTCCTCCTGGACTTCCAATAATAGGCAATTTACACCAGCTTGGGACCTTACCTCCTTACTCTTTATGGCAACTATCCAAGAAATATGGTCCTGTCATGCTTCTCCAGCTTGGTCAAATTCCTACAGTTATTATCTCCTCTGCAGAAGCTGCAAAAGAGCTTATCAAAACAAATGACCTCAATAGTTGTAGTAGGCCTTGCTCCGCTGCTACAGGAAGACTAAGTTACAACTTTCTTGATATATCTTTTGCACCTTATGGAGACTACTGGAGAGAAATGAGAAAGATTTGTGTTCTTGAACTTTTTAGTGCTAAAAGAGTTCAATCGTTTCAATCCATTCGAGAAGAAGAAGTGGGTTTTTTAATCGATTCGATTTTAAAATCATCTTTAAAATCTTCTTCTCCTGTGGATCTTAGTGAAAAGACTTTGTCTCTTACTGCAAATGTTATTTGTAGAGCAGCTTTTGGGAAAAGTTTCCAAGAAAGAGGATTTAACCACGACAGGTTTCAAGAAGCGATTCATGAAGCTTTTGCCATGTTGGGGAGTTTTCCTGCAACTGACTTTTTTCCTCATGTTGGATGGATTGTTGATAGGCTTACAGGTCTCCATACAACCCTTGAAAGAGTCTTCCAAGAATTTGATGAGTTCTACCAAAAGATTATTGATGATCATATCCAAATGGGAAAAGCAGATCCTGGACATGAAGATATCATTGATGTTTTATTGGATTTGGAGAGACATCGAACTGCATCTGGTGGAATTCAAATCTCCCGAAATCATATCAAAGCAATTCTAATGGTAATATTCCTACTGATTCTTAAAAACTTTGTTTTGGTAAGTGTATTTAATTAGTAAGAAATTGTTAGGCATTAGCGCTGATACTAGTTTTTGGGCATTAGCTTTGATACCATTTGTTAGACCCTTTCAACCAATTAAGAGAAAATTAACACAGCGGAAAAGTAAACTTGTGACACACATAATTTACGTGGTTCACCCTCAACTGTTTAGGGCTACGTCTACGGACAAATTCCGAATAATTCTTCCACTATTAAAAATAGTAGGTACACATAGAGTAATATAAAATAGTGGCACGCTAAGCGTTTCCCAAAAACACCCCAAAATAATTTTCTCACTATTTTTCTTCCTCTAGTTTTAGAAAACCCTTCCTAAAACTAGAATTCTCTCTCTACATTTTTTTTTTCTGCTTCGTCCTTCTGCTATGTGTGTTGATGTGTTGTGCTGTGTTTAAATGAGCTTCGTCTGCCTCCTTTTATAGGCAGTTCAGTGAATGAGTCGTGTATAACTCATTCACGTCATTGTACTTTGTCAAAGAAAAATTGTCTAACTTTTCTTCTTTTTCAAATAACACGTTTTCTTTTTTTTTCTTTTTTAAAGCAGGTGGATCCCATATGTCGGAGGGACCCACAACAGAAATAAAATAGCTAGCTAAGATGGGTCAATGACTTCACCGGTACCAAACCAAACAAAATATAAATTTTTTAAGAGTTGTTTCTATTTTCTTTTTTGTTTCCTCAGTTTATGATAAAAAAATACTATCATTTTAATAAGATTTTTATTTTTATTGGTTTGGTACCTGGGTGCATAGGGCTATAATTTTGCAAAAGGCAATTATTATTTAGAGACTTTGCATATGTTCGGCAAATTTAGCTGTTCTAGTAGCTGTTAGCTGTTTTAATAGTTATCATCTGTTTTACTAGTGATTAGCTGCTAAATATTAGCTGTTAGTGGTTAACAAGGTTTAGAATAAAAGCGTTCGATACAAATAACTTTTTGATTAGCTGTTTAATATAAATGACAAAAAAAGATATCACAGCGAGGAACAAGGTAAAGATAAGTGATGGATACAAGTATCATAAATAAATTATAAATCGCTAAATGTTAATAGAGATAATGTTTCATATAACACTATCTCAAACTCGAACACTAGGATAAATATTGTATTACCAAACACTATAATTAATTAAAATAGTGTTTGAATCCTGTCAAAACACTAAACACTAATTCAAACGCTGCTGTTGAACATCGACTTAATAGCTGTTAGATGTTAGCTGTTTTAAGTATATGTTAGTTGTTTAAATAGCAATTGAAAGCGAAAGTATTCTGTAAAAATAACTATTTGATTGGCAATTAAATTTGAAATTATAAAAAAACATTGTAATATTTACTTAGATATTTTCAATTATGACCATAGAATTAAACTCATTATAAAAAAAAAAAAAAAAAAAAAGATGATTTCACTATCTAAATTTTCAAAATTCAAGGGAGCAAAAATTAAAAAGTTTCACTATTTTGTAAATAAAATTGAAAGTTTTTAATATTTTAGGGGATTAATATTTTTAATTTTTAATTTTTAATATTTTCTTTGAGTTCAATTGCAATTTACTATCTATTATAAACAAGCCAAACATAAAAAATAATAATAATAATAAAAAGACATATGTGATAAAAGAAAGAATTTAAATTAATAAAGGATATGGTTGTAAGAAATTTTCAGTAAAAAAACCTAAATCGCTATCCATTGGGTGGGATAATATTTTAAAAAATGCCCATTCATCCACTAAAAGGTACTTCATATATCTGGTTACTAAACACAATAATATAGATGAATTTAAAAGCTATTTTGAACGTTGTTGTCAAACACAGACTTTAGTTCTTAAGATTTGGCCAACTAAAACTAATAAAGACCTTAATTTTTAAAATTATAGAATTATTATATTTGTAGCGTCTGAACTTTTTATTTTTATATTTTAGCGTTTGAGTGTAGAAATTTCAATTGAGCAAGAACTAATAAACTATTGAGCAATAATTATTAGTGTTAGAACTAATAATTATTATATTGAGCAAGAATTTCCTATGAAAAAAATCAAAATAAACTATTTTCCTCCATTGTTTTATTTTATTTATTTTTTTAGAGTATTGCCTTTTTTTCTTATTTCTTTCTCTCTGTATTTTTTTTTTTTAATTTTTTCTTGCATTTGAAAGAGATTTTTTTTTGAAAAAAATATAACACAACAAAAAACTAAAAGAATAAAAAATAGAGAAATATTGAATTAAAAGAATAAAAAATAGAGAAATATTGAATGAATGTTTATGTTTAATATTATTTATCGAGTAAAATAGTAATTTTAATTTTCTGACAACATCATCCAGCAAATGCACTTAAGTGTAACTTTTTAATAGTTCAAAATGAAAAAAATTAAAAGTTTAGACACCACAAATACAATTAATCCAAAATTAAATCAACTAGTCCTTGTATGTACTCCTGGTATACTATATATATAAACTTAATATTAGTTCTTTCCACAAAGTAAATGTGAAATGAAAAATATCCATATGTAGTAATTACTAATTACTGTATATATAGTATCTAGAGTTTAGTCAAAAACTCTTGTAAGGACATGTTTTCAAAATTATACTATTTAGTCTTTATACTGTTCACATTTTACACTGGTTCATCCAGCTGTTATCGAAACATTTTCATATAACCACATTTACGTTGTTACTTTTGCATTTATTATTATTATTTTTATGTTGATTAACATGAAATGGGAAAAATATGACAGAGGGACTAAATAGTGCAATTTTGAAAACCAAAATCATTACTACAATGTATTTGACCAAAAGATAAGGACAACATATATAGTAATTATTCCATTTGAAAAATATCTATTACATAATGATAAATAATTAAATGATTAAAAAATTAACTAAAGTTTAATATTAGAAATTGAAATAAAGATCACTTTGACCTCTAAACTTGTTCAGCGGATCAAAAAGGTCATATTTGACTTTTTAGATCAATTTATCGTCTGAACTTATTTAAAATGATTAAAAAAGTTTATATTCAACTTTTTAGCCCATTTTAATCCTTAAATTTATTTTAAAATTTTTATAAATTAATAAATTGATTCAATTCAATAGGATTGACCATTCTCTCCTCATGTTTTATACTAAAAACACCATATGAAACTTTTTCAATTATTCTAAATTAAAGTTTAAATTCATAAAAACATCATTTTTATATACATTAAATTTACAAAGTATGCAGTATAATTTTAATCTGGTCAAAATGAGAAACACATAGATTTCATATCAATTTTCTAATGTTAAATTAATATATATTTATGAACTTAAAAATCACCTGTGAAGCTGAATAGAATATAATATACTTCATATATGGCTTTTCTTTATTTCATATTTAATTAATTTTTATGGTTTTCCTTTATATTTAATTATTTTTTTCATAAATTATACGGCATGATCCCAACTATAATGTTAAATATCTATAAATATAATGAAGAATCAATGACTAAATTAGTCAAAATATTAAACACGATCTTTTTTATAATTTTTAACAAATTTAGGGGTAAATTGATCCAAAATCTTAATTATGAGCTTTTTAATCATTTTAAATAAGTTCAGGGTGGTTAAATTGATCAAAAAGGTCATATTTGATATTTTTTTTATATGGTAAACAAGTGACTAAATTGATCTTTATTCCATTATAAATTTGGTATTTGCTTGCGGATAAAACTGTACGGTAAGTGTTTCCCTTTTCTTAAAATAGTTATTTCACATTTAAATTTGAATGAGAATCATGAATTTCTGTTCTATGAGACAACAATTTGTTCTCTAACAATCTGCTTTCTCCAAATTCCAAACTAGTTCGTGAACCAAACAAAATCTTGAAATCTCTTTATTGTTTGATTCGTTTTCTTCTTTTGTTTGCTTGTTATGAATTAATAATGCACATTCCAATTAACGAAATAAAACAAGATTAAAGTGTAGAACTATCATTCCATTTCTTGCATAAGAATATTATCCTCTAACACAATTAATTTCGCACACTGATAATTTCTGATTTCAAAAAATGTAAATTTCTGATATATTAAAAATTTACACTTACATTGAACAATTCTGAGTTTTGGCTTGAATTTGACACTGTCAGAATAATTCAATTTAACATTATATATCAGGATATATTTCTGGCAGGAGTAGATACTGGAGCAGTAGTCATGGTCTGGGCAATGACAGAACTTGTTAGGAACCCTAGAGTTATGAGAAAAGCACAAGAAGAAATTAGAAGTCTAATTGGAGAAAAAATAAAAGTATCTGAAAGTGATACTGACAAGTTCATCTACCTAAAGTCGGTTTTGAAGGAAACAATGAGATTGCATCCACCAGTACCACTGCTACTTCCAAGAGAAGCCATCTCACAATTCAACATCAATGACTATGAAATTCATCCTAAAACTCGAATCCAGGTCAATGTGTGGGCGATAGGAAAAGATCCTAAAATTTGGAAAAATCCTGAAGAATTTATTCCAGAGAGATTCATTGATAATTCTATTGATTTTAGAGGGCAGAATTATGAATTTTTACCGTTTGGTGGTGGTAGGAGAAGTTGTCCTGGTATAACCATGGGATTGGCTTTGGTGGAGCTTGCACTTGCAAACCTTTTATTTTGCTTTGATTGGGAGTTGCCTTACAATATGAAGGAGGCAGATATTAATATGGAAGAGAAATTCGGTCTTACTAATCATAAGAAAGAAGCTTTAATGCTCGTACCAATTAAATATCATCACCTTCTGTATAATAAAGAATAAATGTCTCAAATAGCTTTAATTGATGAAATTAATAAATAATTTCCAATTTCCAATTTCCTTTTCACACTTTATAATAATACTGAAACGGTATGTAACTAGTTTCTCAAAGAATCAAGTGTTAAATAGATAGATATTAATCAAAATTAAAAGTGGAATAAAATTTGGGGATAAAGCTGAAATTGATTTTCATATCCTCCCATTTTGTGTTGCTTTAAGAATATGGTAAAATAGAAGAATTGAGTATAAGAAATTGTAGGATTTTCTTTGTTCAAGAGATAATGATATCTATAGAAATGATAGCTGCTAACAATGAAATCGTTAGAGATCGATTAAAAGAGGTAATAGACAATTGCTTATTTTAAGAGTGCAAAATTGAAGCCATCAATGTTAAATTGAATTATTCTAAGAGTGCAAAATTGAAGCCAAAATTAAGAACTAGAATTGTAAATCCAAAATGAGAAATTATCAAGATTCAAATTTCTAACTTATTTTAAGAATCAGTAAGAATAGTACCATGAGAATTGCTTTGATATGATTTTGAGAGAATTGAATTCTACCAGATTCAGTTTGATCTTTCTCCATTTCCAACAAAACATCAATGATATCTTCATGTCCAGGATCTGCTTTTCCCTTTTGGATATGATCATCAATAATCTTTTGGTAGAACTCATCAAATTCTTGAAGGTTTCTTTCTAGTCTTTCATGGAGACCTATAAGCCTATCAACAAGTCCAACCCACATAAGGAAAAAAATCAGCTGCAGAAAAACTCCCCAACATGTTAAAGATCAATATTAGCCCCATTGTTGAAATTCAAAGTTAGGTCAAAGTTAGGACACCAAATTAATTTGATGTCATTGCCTACATCATTTTAGTTAGGTGAAAATTAGGTAGTATTTCTTTAATCTCAATGGTCTAGATTAGTTTGTGTTTATTTTAATGAATGGTGTAGATTGATTTTTGTAATCTATAAATACCCCCCTTGTGTTTGAGTTTTATTATCTAAGGATCAAAGCTTAAATAAAAGCGTTTTGAAAGCTTTCTTAAGTGTTCTTCTTCTTTGCAATTTTGTTAGATAGTTCTTAAGAGTGTTTTTCTTCTTCTTGATAAATTAGAGTTTTATTATTCTAATTTATTCAACATTTGGTATCAGAGCCTAGGTTCAAGTTAAATACACGGATAATTTTAAGTAGGCACTGTGGTTGCAGCTTAGACTGATCTTCCACATCTGAAAGAAATTTTCTTGGTATTTTATTTGACTTAAGGCAAAAGATGGGTGATCTTCTTGTCAGTGGAGGAATCAAGAAGCTCAACAACCAAAACTACAACATGTGGGCAACATGTATGGAGTCTTACCTACAAGGTCAAGACTTGTGGGAAGTCGTCGGTGGTAGTGAAGTTACACAACCGGCAGTAGAAGATGCCAACGGCGTCTTACGGAAGTGGAAAATTAAAGCAAGCAAAGCAATGTTTGCTTTAAAGACCACAATAGAAGAAGAAATGTTGGAGCACATTCGGGATGCCAAAACACCGAAAGAAGCGTAGGACACGTTTGCTACACTCTTTTCAAAGAAGAACGATACAAAATTGCAACTTTTGGAGAATGAACTTCTATCAATGGCGCAACGTGATATGACGGTTGCCCAATACTTTCACAAGGTGAAGACGATATGTCGCGAAATTTCAGAATTAGATCCGACAGCTGCTATTGGGGAAGCTAGGATAAAAAGAATAATTATCCATGGCTTGAGACCTGAATACCGAGGCTTTGTTGCTGCAGTACAAGGATGGCCGACACAACCATCTCTTGTTGAGTTTGAAAATTTGTTGGCCGGTCAAGAAGCTATGGCTAAACAAATGGGAGGAGTCTCGCTAAGGGGTGAAGAGGAAGCGCTCTACACCAACCAAAGTAGAGGTGGTTCAAAACAATACAACAAAGGTGGATCTAAAAAGGGTAGTGACAAGATGAAAAATCACCAAGGAAAAGGAGGCTCTCGTCCAGGGGGAGCTTCGAAGAATCGCGGCAGTAGTAGAAAGTTTGATGGCGAGTGTTACAATTGCGGGAAGATGGGCCATATGGCAAAAGATTGTTGGTCCAAGAAAAAGTCCGCTGAAAGTAATGCTGCTAATTCCAGTTCTAAGGAGAATATCGAAGACGATTGGGATGCCGAAGCATCGTTTGCTATGGAGGAAGAAGAATTAGCTCTTACGGTAACAACAGCAAAACGAATAGACTATAAGAATGATTGGATTGTAGACTCGGGTTGCTCAAATCACATGACGGGTGATAAACAGAAGCTGCAAGACCTATCTGAGTATAAGGGAAATCGTGTTGTGATAACGGCTGATAACTCAAGGTTACCAATAGCTCACATTGGTAAAGCTATTATTACACCTCGATATAATCCCAATCAAGTTCCACTCGAAGATGTCTATCATGTTCAGGGAATGAAGAAAAATTTGCTATCCGTGGCTCAATTGACATCATCAGGCCACTATGTCTTGTTCGGTCCTCAAGATGTAAAGGTATATCGTTATCTTAAAATCTTAGAAAAACCGATAATGGAGGGGCAACGATTGGAGTCGGTCTATGTGATGTCAGCAGAGTCTGCATATGTAGACAAGACAAGGAAAAATGAGACAGCAGATCTATGGCACATGCGATTAGGGCATGTTAGCTATTCCAAGCTAAGTATGATGGTGAAGAAGTCGATGCTTCCTCAACTTGATGTGAGAACGGATACAGTCTGCGCAGGATGTCAATATGGTAAAGCACATCAACTGCCATATGAGGAGTCAAAGTTCAAAGCAAAGAAACCATTAGAGTTAATTCACTCTGATGTGTTTGGACCTGTTAGACAAACATCAATTGGCGGAATGCGGTATATGGTGACGTTCATTGACGATTTCTCTAGATATGTATGGGTTTTCTTCATGAAAGACAAATCTGAAGCATTCTCAAAGTTCAAAGAGTTCAAAGAGATAATTGAAGGAGAAGTGGAGCAAAAGATTCGTTGCTTGCGCACAGACAATCGGGGAGAATATAGCTCAGGAGAGTTCTCTCAATTTCTACGGGCATGTCAAATACGTCATCAGTACACTTGTGCCAACACGCCACAACAAAATGGTGTAGCTGAGAGAAAGAACCGGCATCTTGCAGAAATTTGCCGAAGCATGTTACATGCGAAAAACGTACCTGGAAGACTTTGGGCCGAAGCTATGAGAACTGCAGCTCATGTCATCAATAAACTTCCTCAACAAAGGTTGGATTTTGTTTCACCCTTTGAGAAATTGTGGAAAAAGAAACCTACAGTTAGCTACCTTCGAGTATTTGGCTGTGTATGCTATGTATTTGTTCCTGACAATCTACGTAGCAAGATCGATAAGAAAGCAATCAGATGTATCTTTGTGGGATACGATAACCAGAGAAAGGGGTGGAAATGTTGTGATCCAACAAGTGGAAGGTGCTACACATCACGAGATGTGGTGTTCGATGAAGCATCCTCATGGTGGACCTCAGAAAAGGGAGTATTGCCAGACTCAAAAGAATTTCAAGACAAGCTGCAACAGAATATGGGGGAGCATACCGTCCAAATTCAATCAAGTCCAGAAAAAGTTGAAGATCCATGGAAGAATGATGATGAACAAACAGTAAGCCAGAATCCTTGGCAAACTGGGGTATATCAACAACCAGATGAAGAAGATGGGTCTAGTGAACCGGAAGAATCAACTCCACAATCTCAACTCCGAAGATCAACAAGAACTAGAAAGCCAAATCCCAAATACGCCAATGCAGCTATAATTAAAGAAGAAGCTGTAACAGAACCTGAGACGTTTGAAGAAGCATCGCAGAGTTCAGAATGGATGACAGCTATGAAAGAAGAAATTACTGCACTTGAGCAAAATCAAACTTGGAAACTTATACCAAAGCCAAGAGATGTGAAACCCATATCCTGTAAGTGGGTTTACAAGATAAAGCGTCGTCCAGATGGGTCAATCGAGAGGTACAAGGCACGATTGCTAGCGCGTGGTTTCTCTCAACAATATGGACTAGACTATGATGAAACGTTTAGTCCAGTGGCGAAACTTACAACAGTACGAGTCCTACTTGCACTGGCGGCCAACAAAGATTGGAGTTTATGGCAGATGGATGTTAAAAATGCTTTTCTTCATGGAGAGCTGGATCGGGAGATCTATATGGTTCAACCAATGGGTTTCCAGAGTCAAGATCATCCTGAATATGTGTGTAAGCTACAGAAAGCACTCTATGGATTAAAACAAGCTCCCAGGGCATGGTATGGTAAGATTGCTGAATTTCTAACTCAAAGTGGTTATTCAGTAACACCTGCAGATTCTAGCTTATTTGTCAAAGCCAATGGAGGAAAACTAGCTATCGTACTAGTGTATGTGGATGATTTGATCATAACCGGTGATGATGAGGCAGAAGTTCTTCAGACAAAGGAGAATTTATCAGTCCGTTTCCAAATGAAGGAACTTGGACAACTCAAGCACTTCCTTGGTCTAGAGATTGATCGTTCACAAGAAGGGATATTTCTTTGTCAGCAAAAATATTCCAAAGATTTATTGAAGAGGTTTGGAATGCTTGAGTGCAAGCCAATTTCGACGCCGATGGAACCAAATGCCAAAATGTGTACACATGAAGGAAAAGATTTGGAAGATGCGACGATGTATCGACAATTGGTAGGTAGTTTGATCTACTTAACCCTGACTCGACCTGACATTTCTTATGCAGTTGGCGTGATGAGTCGATACATGCAAAATCCAAAGAAGCATCATTTGGAAGTAGTTCGACGAATACTAAGATATGTGAAGAGTACAATTGACTACGGTCTTTTGCACAAGAAAGGTAAAGATTGCAAACTAGTTGGTTACTGTGATGCTGACTATGCGGGAGATCATGATACCAGGAGATCAACAACTGGGTATTTGTTTAAGCTTGGTTCTGGAACGATTTCTTGGTGTAGTAAGAGACAGCCGACGGTATCATTGTCAACCACAGAAGCTGAGTATCGAGCAGCAGCAATGGCAGCTCAAGAAAGCACCTGGCTGATACAACTGATGAATGATCTACATCAACCAGTAGATTATGCAGTTCCGTTGTACTGTGATAACCAATCAGCAATTCGTCTAGCGGAAAATCCAGTTTTTCATGCTAGAACTAAACATGTGGAAGTACATTATCACTTTGTTAGAGAGAAAGTTCTGCAAGAAGAAATTGAGATGAGGCAAGTCAAAACAGATAAGCAAATTGCGGACTTGCTTACAAAAAGCTTGAATGTTGGAAAGTTTGAACATTTCCGCTGTCAACTTGACGTAATTCAAAGAATGGGGGGCTAACATTGAGGGGGAGTGTTAAAGATCAATATTAGCCCAATTGTTGAAATTCAAAGTTAGGTCAAAGTTAGGACACCAAATTAATTTGATGTCATTGCCTACATCATTTTAGTTAGGTGAAAATTAGGTAGTATTTCTTTAATCTCAATGGTCTAGATTAGTTTGTGTTTATTTTAATGAATGGTGTAGATTGATTTTTGTAATCTATAAATACCCCCCTTGTATTTGAGTTTTATTATCTAAGGATCAAAGCTTAAATAAAAGCGTTTTGAAAGCTTTCTTAAGTGTTCTTCTTCTTTGCAATTTTGTTAGATAGTTCTTAAGAGTGTTTTTCTTCTTCTTGATAAATTAGAGTTTTATTATTCTAATTTATTCAACACAACATAGCCAACCCTTCATGAATCACTTCTTGAAATCTTTCATGGGCAAGTCCTCTCTCTTGAAAAGTTTCCCCAAAAGCTACTCTACAGGTAACATTTGCAGTAAGAGACAAAGTCTTTTCACTTAGATCAACAGGAGAAGAAGAGGCTGAAGAAGATTTTAAAATCGAATCGATTAAAAAACCCACTTCTTCTTCTCTAAAGGACTGGAATGATTGAACTCTTTTAGCGCTAAAAAGTTGAAGTACACAAATCTTTCTCATTTCTCTCCAGTAATCTCCATATGGTGTAAAAGCTATATCAAGATAGCTGTAAGATAGCCTTCCAGCACCAGCCAAGCGAGGTCTGCTGCAACTATTGAGGTCATTTGCTTTAAAGAGCTCTTTTGCAGCTTCTGCAGAGGAGATAATAACTGTAGGAACTCGACCAAATTGCAGAAGCATCACAGGACCATATTTCTTGGATAGTTGCCATAAAGAATAATGAGGTAAGGCCCCAAGTTGGTGTAAATTGCCTATTATTGGAAGTCTAGGAGGACCAGGTGGGAGGTTCTTGCCTTTTCTCTTAGTTCCTAGTCCTCCTTCTAAAACAAGAAATAAAGCAAGAAGAAGCGGAAGTAACCATAAAAGCAGAGATGGAGAAACCATTTTTTTCCTGGTTCTTTTTTGGTGTTTGTTGTGATATATTTATATGTGAGCTTGCTCCAATAACTTCCTATCACATGTTTTCACATGTCAATCATACATGAACTATCTTTAATTTTATTTCTTATATTAGTCAATGATTAACATTAAACACTTCATTTTTTATCAAATACTACTTAAATAAATTTTTTTTGTCTCTAAATAATATATAATTTTATAATGTTACAAAAGTTGGATTTGCATATAATACTTCAATGATAAATAAAGATGGTGATGATATTTATTGCACCTTTCTTTGTGTCTCTGTATATGCATCCGATCCATACTTTTCAACCTTCTTTCCTTTTTTTTTTTTTTTTTTCCAGTTTAAAATGTGATGCATGTGCTTATGATTCTGTCCCAATATAATATTTATAAATGGTGGGGGTTGTTGATATATATATATATATATATATATATAACTAATAATCAAATTCCATTAATGAAAACCAAGAATCTCTTCCAAAATTCCATTAAATTTATGTGCAATGTAGAATTAAAGTTGAAATTAATTAGAGAGTTTTGATCCAATAGTCACGGTTTTTTCAATAGTATGGTTAATACATGTATTCATTTTTAAATAAGAATATTGGTTGGAGGCTGGACCGAAATAAGCCGAAAAGAAAAAATGTACTGGGCATAAATTCCATTAATAAATAAATAAATAAATTAGTAAATTTAGTTATTCTGTGTCTTATATTATAGTTATACATATTGTTTTATTATTTTTGTTACTGTTATTATTATTATTATTATCATCATCTAGAATTACCGGTCTAAAACCAATCCAAACTCAAACCAAGCCCAACCCAAAGAATAGTAAAGAAAAATCAAGAAAGCCAAGTAAAAACTATTGAAACCGAACCACTTTAAAACTACTAAACCGAACCGAACCCATCTAGAAATAACTAGTTGAAACTAAACCACAAAAAAAAAAAAAAAAAAATCAATCATCCTCCCTCACAAAACTCAGTGCCGCCTCAGCCTCTCACTGCCGATCAATGGCCACAAGCAACTACTTTGACCCTCGTCCAACCTCTCCTTTACGTCGGGATTCTACTTCTTCCTTATCTCGGCGTTTCTTTTGCACAATTAGAAAGAAAGAGGAGAGACGTCCTCTTTTTTCTTCCTTGAGTGAGATGTTATCTAGCTCTATTCACTATATTGAAACGCTCACTCCTGTCTCAATTAGGTCATTTCTTCCATCAACCCCTACTGCAATCAGTCTCTTCAAAGCAAAGGATATATGTTTTAGATTACTGTATTTTCTTTCCTAATATGTAGATGCATAAATCTTATGTAGAGTTCCGCAATTATATAAGTGTGAGTTGTATAATAGATTTCATTAAAATTATATACTGAAGATGTACGAGTTAAGGATTTATTTTAAAGTTAATTGAGGACCGCAAGCCCGTGATACATTTGAGTAAATGAATGTAAAAGTTATGGCATGATGAGCTTGAGACTCAGTTTATCTAAAACGTCGACTGTTTAGGCTTGTTGCGGATTTAGGTGGAGTTGAGCATGCCCAAATCCTAGTACTGGTCGGTTCATAAATTTAAGTCGTAAGATTTATATACAAAATTTAAATTTAAATTGTTTAAGTATTTAATTCAATTAGTCTTTTTTTTATGACGTGCATTTGCACGTTTATTATACTCATTATTTATACTCATTTAATTTTTTTTGTTTACGTAATTTTAAAATATAAATTTTTTATTCAGATTAAAATAAATAAAATATTCATTTATATTACACTTTGCCCTAAAAACTACTTGTAATCTTGTCTCTATATACTTATTTTATATAATGAAATGGTCTTAAAGTAAAGTTTACCATAACCCCTAAACCTAATTTCAGCTCCTAATTTATGTAGATTTTTGAAACCATCTAAAAAATAAATCAAACCATCACTCAATCCTCATTCTTTCTGTCCCTAACCCTTATCAATATCTATATATATTAATAATGGAGAAGTAAAAAAAATAAAAAAAAAATTCCTTGAAAAACTGATTTGAATTGTTTAAAAATAACATGAGCCAAAATAATAGTAATAATTACTTTCGCTATAATGACAGTATTATATACTTAATGCATTAGAAAAATGAACATATTCATATGTACGGATCCTTAAAACCTTCAAAAGTAATCAAAAATAGAAATATATAGTTCTAATTTTTTTTCCAGTTTTTTAAATACTATTTTCCTTCGAATCAAACAAATTTAAGATATAAGAGAAAAAATTTCAAAAAATTAAAATTATTTAATCATCAAGAGACCATCTTTTTATTACAAGAAGATACAAATCTCTTACTAAAGAAAACAAACTACTCCAATTTGAATATTAAAAATCAGCCCCTTCTTCAATTGGAAAGCCATGATTTAATGAAATTTGAGTTTGATGGACAAAAAAAAAAAAAAAAAAAAAAAAAAACTAAAGTCAAGTAAAAGAACATATCCAATCAAATTATACAAATATAAAGAAAAATAATATTTAAAAATAAATGTAAAAAAAATCAAATACAAATTGTAAAAAAATAAAAAAAAATTCAAAAATCAATTCTAGTCAAAATATTTTAAATTACAATCAAATATTAGATATTTTTAAAGATTTTTCCTTATCCTTTTCTCTCTCCTAATAAAAAATATTTAAAATTACATTAGATATTATAAATATTTTTTAAGATAAAATTATTTTAATTGGCTATCATAAGTTATTTCAGAATATTTTAAATTTCACCAAAAACACTGTCGAAAATATCATTATTTTCCCTATTTCCACATTTATATATAGTATAAATAGATTAAATAAAATTTTTTTGGATAATTTAAAATAAACACATTAAATGGAATAGATTCAATGAACTGACAAATTTTTATTAAAAATGATTAGATTAAATTTTAAAATATTTAATAGATGAACTAAAAAATATTAAAATTTATTATGTTCGTGCGTGCACTATTCAAAAATTTTAAAGTTTAGAATTTTTTAAAAAAAATTAGCGAAAAGATCTTTGAAATTAAAAAATTTGAAAGTCATAATTATGTATGTATTTGTTTATAAATTACTCAAATATTATGTGTATGTAGTATTTAAAAATTTAAAATATAAAATTTTAAAAACTAAGGAAAAAATCTCTAAAATTCAAAAAATTGAAAATTATAATTATCTATTTATATATTAATTATCCAAATATTATATATATATATATATATATATATATATATATATATATATATATATTATAATAATAAAAAACTAAATTTTTTTGATTGACAAAAAGATATTTCAAGATATCTCGTAATAATTTCACATTCTATTATTTCTCCCGGAAATCCTTTTATTTCCGCATTTTGCTTTGATTACACGTACACGTTGAGATACATAGATATATAGATACCTTAGAGTCTTATGTGGAATTCTTCTGTTTATAGAAAAATCATCTAACTGGTTTTGCTGGAATTGAATATGATCTAATACAATATGATATAATAACAACCAATATTTATGGAAAAAAAAAAAAATTAAAGTGTTGTTTTATAAATAAAAAAATTGAAAAACTTAGATATAAATAAATAGATATAAAAAGAACAAAGTGATATATATATATATAATTGGCATTCATTGGATTGTACTAACAATTAGTTAATTCACTAATTAAAAATTGCATTGCACTAACAAAAATCACAGAACACACTGTAAATTCAGTCAAAGGGATGCCACATTTCAAAAATCAAGTTTTTGCTTACAAAATTCTGCAATAGATTATTTTTTTTATCTGCAAAATTTTTAATTTTTATAATTAAAATTACCAGAAAAAAACTTAACAAACATAATTGGGAAAAAAATTAATTAAAATACAAAGAAAAATTGGTAAATTACTCATCAAACCGAATTAGCAAAAAGTAGGCCCACTTGCTAATTAAGTAGCACCAACTAGTTGACTGTAAATCTTTTATCAGTTCAGTCATTCAATTATATATATATATATATAATTGAATTTGTTTGATTTTTTAATACTAAGTTAAAAAAAGTTGAAAAATGTAAATGAGGCGATTTGGCTTCAAGGATTATTTGATAAAATGAAAATTGGACAAAAGCATAAAAAAGTGCATTGACATAGTGAGTGTTATCCATTTAGCAAAGAACTAAGTTTATCATGCAAAGATAAAACATATCGATGTTCGATATCACTTTGTATGAGAAATTTTAGAACGTGACATATTACTTCAAAATATCAAAATAACTGAAAATCCTGCTGATATAACGATAAAAGTAGTGACAGTTATCAAGTTAATCAATATCGTTGAAAATTGAGTTGCTCCCTTCGAGGGCACAACGGAGAAGGTGAGGAATTTCTAATTATATATCTGTTTAGACATTAAAATAGCATACTTTAACTCAGTTTTCAAGCCCTTTGGATTGTTATATTAACCATCCTTTTATTTATGTTTTTCCTCTCTTTCATTTGAAATATTATTTAACAGTGTAGGACCCTTCATTGTTCTTTACCTTAAAAAAAAAAAAAAATCTATCACTCTCTTTAACTATAATTACTATCTTTTTTCTTTATCAACAAAGATGAATTTTTATTTAAGAATTAAATAAAAATAAAAATAGAAAAAACTCAACTAACCATGTTTTTACACTCAAGCCATCAGGTTTCCCCCGTACATCATATCCTATCTTGGAAAGTTAATTAAGTCATACCTGAATCCATATCTAACAGATAATCCAAAATATACGAGCAAATAGCAGCGGTACCTTTTCATGAGAGGAGAAAAGCAACTATTGACAAACAAAAAAAAAACACAAATATATCATATTTGAATTTATAACCATGCCAAAAAAAGGTAAAGGTATTATAGCCGTTACCCCTTTCTTTGCCAAAGAACCTGCAAATGAGCTTCTTTTTCTCTTTGTACGACAGAACTGAACTTAAGATAAAATATTATATAATGCATCAGATCTGATATTATTTTCCTGTCATTCCCATTATTTTTTATTTTTTCCATGTGATAGCATCTTGAATCAAACTCAATAATCAAAAGGCAACTATTATATTGCAATTTATAGAATAATTCTATTACATTTAGAATGGCTAAGAATTTAGTCTCGTTTTGAGTCCATAGCACCCACAAATTTAAAAAACAAACACAGGACATTGCCTGAGGCATTTCTAAGCATACCACCAATATCTGTATCTCCTGACTTGCCTCTTGAGGATCCATCAACATTGAATTTCAAGGTTCCATGTTCCGGCGGCACACACAACTGAGATTCAACTTGGTACATTTTTCTTTAATTTATTCCAGCAACACTATTGCACATAAGAATGGGAAAACACTGAGCAATAAGGCGTCATTGGGAAATCTGCCTTTAGCAGTTACTATTCAATTTTCAATTAAATTTATGTTTAATAAATATACAATATTCCAAATAGAAAAATATCCTACCGTTAAATTCACAAATCAAACAAATTATTTATTAACAAGAGGAGAGCACAAATCTAAGAAACTAAAAACTGAGTTTGGGATACGATACTCTGTTTATATCATGATTTAACCAGTAAACTAAACTAGCAGGGGGACTACTAAGACATTATATTAAACATTATAATATATTTAAGACATTATAATATATAGGATACCAACATTATAATAAACATAGCAAGCTATTTGAGACATTTATTCTTTTTTTTTTTTTTATGCAGGTTGATATTTAATTGGTACAAGCAATAAAGCTTCTTTCTTATGAGTAGTAAGACCAGGACCAGATGCCTCTTCCGTAGTAATGTCTGCCTCCTTCATATTGCCAGGTAACTTCCAATCAAAGCAAAACAAAAGGTTTGCAAGCGCAATCTCCACCAAAGATAATGCCATAGTCATACCCGGACAGCTTCTCCTACCACTGCCAAATGGTAAAAATTCATAATTTAAATAACTTAAATTTCATGATTAATATAAAAAAAAAACCATGATGTGATATATATATAACAATAACATTAAAGAGAGTATTTATTTTATTTTATATAATATTTAGTAGTTTAGCTAAGAAGAAGAATTATATAAAATAAAATAAAATAAATACTAATAAACATACTATTCAACTTTCAATTAAATTTATGTTTAATAAATAGAAAATTATTTGCCTAAACCGGGTCTATAGCCACGCTTACGGATCAAACCAATAATAGTAAGAATTCTTTAAAAAGTGTTCCGAGTTTATTCTTTTTTTTTTCCCGGTATATAGTCAAAAATATCATTGTTTCAACGATAAATCTTATTATATTGGTTTAGTCCATGAGTGAAGCTATAGACCGGATTTAGGTAAAATTTTTCGTACACTATTTTGAATATAAAAATATTCTACCATTAGATTCACAAATCAAACAAATTATTTATTAATTCCATCCCTAAAATTTATTTTATTATACAAGAGGAGAGCCAAGCTCTAAGAAATTAAAAGCTAAGTTTAGGATAGGATACTCCCTTACGTCATGATTTAAACAGTGAAATAAACCAACAAGAAGACTACTAAGCACATGCGTACTAACATTATATTAAACATAGCAGGCTATTTGAGACATTTATTCTTTTTTATGCAAGTTTATATTTAACTGGTACAAGCAATAAAGCTTCTTTCTTATGAGTAGCAAGACCAGAACCAGATGCCTCTTCCATATTAATATCTGCCTCCTTCATATTGCCAGGTAACTTCCAATCAAAGCAAAACAAAAGGTTTGCAAGCGCAATCTCCAGCAAACACAATGCCATAGTCATACCAGAACAGACTCTCCTGCCGCCACCAAATGGTAAAAACTCATAATTTTGCCCTCTAAAATCAATGGAGTTATCAATAAATCTCTCTGGAAAGAATTCTTCAGGATTTTTCCAAGTTTTTGGATCTCTTCCAATTGCCCATGCATTGACATGGACTCGAGTTTTGGGATAAATTTCATAGCCATTGATGCTAAATTGTGACATGGTTTCTCTTGTAATTAGTAGTGGTCCTGGTGGGTGCAATCTCAGTGTTTCCTTCACCACCATCTTTAGGTATTCAAGCTTGTTAATATCTCTTTCAGATACTTTTGTTTTGTCTCCAATTAATCGTCTAATTTCTTCTTGCGCTTTTCTCATAACTCGAGGATTTCTGACAAGTTCTGCCATAGCCCAGACTAATACTATTGCTCCAGTGTCCACTCCACCTAGGAATATATTCTGATGTACATGTGTACATATTACATTGAAATATTTTAACAGTGTTAAAAATTCAAGTCAGAACTAAGGATTGCTCGTGAATTCTAAAATTTTTTTTTATCAGAAATTATCAGTCAGAATTAATTGTAAATTAATTGATTTGTTAGATTGCAAATGCTTTGATTCAACAATGGAATATAGTTTTACTCTTTTTTCATTGGTTTGGGCTAGTAAACCCATGAACTTGGTCTAAACTAATCAATTCAATTAATTCATAACTAGCAAACAAAAGAAGAAAAAGAATTAAAGAACGAAGAGATTAACGTCTTGTTTGAACCATACAATATTGTTGAATTTGAAGAGAGCATAATTGTTATCACATAGAATAGCTATTCATCATTTTGATTCAAATTTAAACTTGAAATAACTATTTTAACCAATAGCAAATTTATAATGTTAAATTTTAGTTGAATGTTTAATCATAAAATAATTCATTATATGTAATAGATATTTTTCAAATTTATAAAAAACAATATTTGATGAAAAAACAATATTGACTAGCTATTCTATTTCTTTTTAATTTAATTCACTAACAAAACAAAGTTTTTAAGAATCAATAGGAATATTACCATGATAATTGATGGGAGCGGGTATAAAGCGGAAACAACCCTTAACGAAACCATATGAGGCAAACTAAAAACATTATCGAACAAATCAATAAACTGACCTCTTGAAGCGCAGAATCGCTCACCGGTCTTCTTTCTAGAGATCTTGGAGTCACCCACGATCTTCCGCAGTAATCCCTAATTATCTCTCTTTTGGAACTCTCTGAGTGGCAGAGAATAGAATAACGTGCGTCTCTTTATTCTTAGGGTTTTCCAATCTTATATTAAAAAAAAACTCTCTTCGATAGGAAGATATTTTTTAATATAAAATAAATTAAATAAAAAATTATTTAATTAAAATAATATCAATTATTTTAAAACTAAATAATTTATCTATTATTTAATACACCCTTAACTTTCCAAATAATTAGGGCACTACAGGAACCGCAGGAATAAAATAAATCAGGCTACTAATTATAATAAGAACCTATGTAGACCAACATATTCTTATTATAATTAATCATGAATTATTCCACTAAAAACTCATGACTGAACTCCTTATTTATTTTACAATTCCACAACATAATAAAATAATGTTCCCCACGTTAAGATTACAGATGCTGTCATTTAAATAACTTACTGACAATTTATTTAAATCACAATATAACTTTAAGATTGTCGCTCAACTTATTTCATGTGTCGGATTCAATATCCACCTGCAGGGTTTACACTATGAAACCTTATAAACTTACTTAAAGTGCATCATCAATCTCTAAACCGAGACATGGATTCTATCATTAATTAATATTTCACAAACACAAAATATCTTTGTCCAATTCACCGAGAATATTATTCCAATAATGAAACTCACCCTTTAATGAATCAAAGCACAAGACAATCAGTGTTTGCTCATATTAAAATAAATCAAGATTAAGAACAATAAACATTATTTCTAATGTCCTAGAGAATATGTTTAACAGTCAGTACTAAACATCCATTCTCTACTTGGTCCAATTAAATACATACAAAATGTACTAATCACAATTATTGTTCATATGCTAATAACATTTATTTAATGCAAATTTCCAATTAAATACAAAGAAATAATTGTCAATAGAAAATCATGCATAGCTATACTATTACATATGCATGGTTAATAGTATATCTCTATCAATAATTGCTTTGATGTGACTTTTAGAGAATTGAATTCCTTCAGATTCAGTTTGATATCTCTCCAAATCCAACAAAACATCGACAATATCTTGATGTCCATGCTTCTCTTTTCCTTTTTGGATATGATCCTCAATAATCTTCTGGTAGAATTCATCAAGTTCTTGAAAGCTTCTTTCCAGTTTTGAATGGAGACCTGTAACCCTATCAACAATCCAACCCACATAAGGAAAAAAGTCAGATGCAGAAAAACCCCCTAACTTGGCTAAAGCTTCATGAATCACTTCTTGAAACCTTTCTTGGGTAAATCCTCTTGTTGCAAAACTATTCCCAAAAGCTACTCTACAAGTAACATTTGCAGTAAGAGACATAATTTTTTCACTAAGATCCACAGGAGAAGAAGAAGAAGAAGCTTTTAAAATCGAACCTATGAAAAGACCCACTTCTTCTTCTCTAACGGATTGAAACGATTGAACTCTTTTAGCACTAAAAAGTTCAAGAACACAAATCTTTTTTATTTCTCTCCAGTAATCTCCATAAGGTGTAAAAGCTATATCAAGATAGTTGTAAGATAGTCTTCCAGTACCAGCCATGCGAGGTCTACTGCAACTATTGAGGTCATTTATTCTGAAAAGCTCTTTTGCAGCTTCTGCAGAGGAGATAATAACTGTAGGAACTCGCCCATATTGGAGAAGCATGACGGGACCATATTTCTTGGATAGTTGCCATAAAGAGTAATGAGGTAAGGCCCCAAGTTGGTGTAAATTGCCTATTATTGGAAGTCCAGGAGGACCTGGTGGGAAGTTATTGCTAGTTAGTTTCTTCTTCAGAAGAAAAAGTAAGGGGAAAAGAAGAAGAATAAGAGCTAACCACACATGCTGAGGAAGAGAAGCCATTATTGGTAGCTATGTTTCTATTTTGAAGTGCATGTAATAGAAGAAGAGGAAGTATAACCATTGTGTATATAACTATATATATAGAATGCCTTGGCTCAGCATAGGTGGATTAATCTTTTGACTGGGTAAGAATACATAAAGTTCGGTTTTTATTCCTCAAAATTTAAACAAGAAAAATAATACCAAACCCACCAACTATTTTCTATTAACAATGATTTAGAAATATATAAGATTTGTATAGTTTGTTCTTCCAAAGAGAAATTTAATTAGGGAGATAAATAAATAGAGTATTTTTGGATAACTAATTTCATCCTATTTGATCCAATCATATAAATTTGTATATTTATAACTGGGCATGGAATGAGTACATGTTCAAATTTATTTTTAAACAAATAATAAATTTAAAATAAAATAATAACCTCGGAAAATCATTAACTAAACTATAAAACATTAATAAAAAGTTTAAATTTTGAATATTTTTGTAATTCTTTTTTTTTTTTTTTTTTGAATGGATACTCTCAATTATTCTTTTTAAACAATCATGACCTTACCCTTAGGAGAGAAAAAGACAATATTAGAGAAAGGAAAATAATCAAAAAAAAAAAAAATCTCAACTTTATTTTCAAAGTTATTTTCCATGTTTGGATACAATAAAGGAAAGAAAAAATAAATTTATTTTCCTTTATTTGAAAAGGACAAAATTTTGCAAATTGAAAGTTATGTGTTTAATAAAAAAGTTTTTCAAATTGAAGTGTTCAAGAGTTGAAGAACACAAGATTTTTTTTTGTTAAACACATGGATGAATTTATACATTTGGCTGAAGTTTGAGTAAATATTACTATATTGTCTGGTTTATAACATTTTGGCCTATTTGACCTTCAGTTATAAATAAAAGAATATTGCAAAAATAAATTATAAAAAAAGGTCTAAAATTATGGTAAATTGACCTTTGGACCTAAAATTAGTTGGTTGTCTTTCAATCTATAAACTAACTCGCTAAGAACTTCAATTACGGTTAAAGAGCTAGCTTATCAATGGAAGAGACAATAATATGATTACAAGAAAATGATGAAGTAGTTAATGATTAATTATATTAGTAAGTACGTTTAACTTCATGTATTTGAGAGATGTAGCACAACCGTTTTGTTCACACTACACATGTTGGGTAACAACATTTGCACATAAATAACGAGATAATGCCTGAAACTCACCTCCTAATCAGCCTGTAACATTTGAATAGATATATTAAAATAATTTTTCACAAGTTGGGGAATTTGAATGAAGGTTGGTAAAAGTAAAACATCAGATTTTTGTTTTAAGAAATAGACCCTTGAATATTTGCAATAGTGATCATAAAACAAAACATAACATCGATAGCCATCAATTGATGCGACTGATGAGGGTCCCTAAAACAAATTAATTGAAGTGGTAGGCCCATGAATATTTGCTATAGTGACCACAAAATAAAAATAATATCGATAGCCATCAATTGATGCGACTGGTGAGGGTCCCAGAACAAATTAATTGAAGTTGTTGTGTCGTCTGAAAAATTGAATCAGGAAATGGAAGTTTATGCATTTTGCTGGAAAAACACGCATCACAAGGTGCAAAAGATGTCTTTTTATTACAAGCTAATTTATTAGAACAAATATCATTATGAACAAGACCAGAATTAGCATGATCAAGTTTGGCATGCCAATCTACAAAAGCAGCAACATTTGCTTGTGGATGAAACAAACATAACGGAAGAGAATATAATCCATCTTTACTCGGCCTTTGTGGATAATATTCCTCGTGCGAATATCCTTCAAAACTAAAAAGTAAAGAAAAAACTCAATAGAAATATTATTGTGACGTGAAAGGGCTGAAACAAAAGCCAGATTTCATGAGATACGAGGAGAATATAAAATATCATGAAACTGAAATGAATGTGAATGATTACGAAAAACAGAGGAATCAATGGAGGAGATAGTGATTGTTTTACTATTGCAATTGTGATAGCATCAGTATTAGCATATGATTTGCTCTGGTCGATATTTCCATTGTCCGAATTTGAATGAAAGTTTGCTCCAAAATCCAATGCCCACTCTTGACAGTTATTTGTACCACCTGTTGTAGCCATATTAGAAACCGGCAATTGTTTTCGAGATTGACGAGGTGAATGACATTTTGCTAGTATGCCCAACACCACGACAATTAAAACAGACCAAAGAAGAACTCGACTGTGGAGCACGAGGCCTAGAAATGAACTATTGAGGTCGAGATGATGAAAAATAACCAAAAGAAGAACTACTACATCCTCGACCATGGTGATTCCGACCAGACCTGCAGGACTGATTTTAGGCATAATGAACCGCGGGAGAAATAGAGGAGTCCACGGTTAAGGATGCCATTTTCAATTGTGCTTCCTCACTCAAAAAAAGGGCATATAGTTCATCATATGTAATAGCAAAATTCCAAGCCTCAATGGCTCTAATAAAAGGACGAAATGAGGAATTCAAACCTTCTAAAATGTCCCTAATGAAGGACGCGTCAGATATAGGATGTTGAAGGGGCGACCATAGTATCATAAAGGGATTTGGCATGCTTTAGATAGCCATCAATAGACTCTGATCCTTGTTTCAAATGCTTCAGTTGTCTGCGACATAGCATGATCTGAGTATGCGTCCCTTGAGAGAAAATATATTCAAGCTTGCGCCAGATTGCTTGACCAGTAGATAGTCTAATGATTTGGGGTAGCAGTGACTCTGAGATCAAACAAAACAACCAACTCACTACCAACTGATCGTGATTGAACTAAGGCATATTCAGGATTAGGTTGTCCATTGGGGAAAAATTGTGCAGGAAGCGAGCCAGAAGAAGAGATATGATTGGCTAAATTGCGGCCATTCAGAATGGGTAATAATTGTTTCCAAAGGAGAAAATTGGAGGAGTTTAGCTTAATTGGTAAATACTGAGAGATATTTGGAAGCGAGTTTGAAGAAGTGATTAAACCAGTAGTGATTTTCACAAGAGTAGAATAGTTCGACATTGTCATTTGGCTTGGAGGCTCTGATACCATAAAACTTTAAAGAAGTATGTGTTTGAAGAGAACAGTGGTAGCGATTCTGCAAGTATACGGGTCGTGCAAATAATTACGTATCAAACCCAATTGAAAATTGGAACATATATATCATTGAAACAACAATGAATGGCAACTTGAAAAGAAGGTTTAGCATGGTCAGGAAGTTTCTTGTTACAAGCAATCTTTTATGATAGGATAACAAAACTAAAAGACACAGAGATTTACAAGGTAAAGCCAGAAATAAAGAGATTTTAAGTACAAAAAGTATCATAAAATCACCTTTGGACCTAGCTGCAATTGAGAATCTAAAGATTTGCTAGAAAAAGAAAAATCTCCATCTTTGCAGATTGATATGTACTTTGCCTCAGGAAGGCTGTAAAGCTGAGCTAGAATTCTACAAACTTCATCGATCCCAGATTTATCTACATCAAATGCCTTCCACCATGGTGGATTCTATACAACCCCACAAGCCACAACCTCACTCTTGAAACGAACACACAAGGTTGTGTTAACAGGATATTATTCACGAAGATATGGCAGCAGATTAGCGCATTCACATTATTGACTTATCATGATTTTATGCTGATTATAATGCAGTAATAATGCTTGTAGAGCTAGGGCAATATCTTCCTTTTACACCTGTATTTGTACAGTATATACATCCCTTCATTGTAGCTGCAAGAATATTAACAAAGATACAATTCTTCAATTCATATTATTTTCCTTTTCTGTTTCTTTGATTATCATGGTATCAGAGCCATAATTTTTTTTTCTTTTCCTTTGAATTAAAACCATACCTGCATTCGATTCAGCGAACAAAATTCGGGTTTTCTTTATTCAAACATTCTGAAAATTTCACCATGGCCACTGAATATCGTGATCTCTTCTCCATTAAATTTGATGGCAAAAATTATTCTCTGTGGGAGTTTCAGTTTAGAATGTATGTAACTGGAAAAGAGCTCTTGGATATTCTTGATGGCACAAAAAAGGAACCAACAGATGACAAGAAAAGCCAAAATGGATAACTGATAACGCTAGAATTATATCTTGGCTTTTAAACTCAGTCACCAAAGAAATTGCCTTAGGTTTGTGCTCCTTTCAAACAGCTTCTGCAATATGAAAACACCTTCGTAAGGTATATACTCAATCCAACTACGCTCGAGTTTATGAATTAGAGCGTGAAAATGCAAAACATAAGCAAGATGATACAGACATCAACACTTTTTATTCTGGTATTCTAGGTTCGTGGTCAGAACAAGACATGATTTCTAGTATTTCATTGCCTTCTGATGCAATGATAGGTGTAGAAAAAGAAAGAAATTGTTGTGGAAATTGGGTTTTTTCCACCAAAAACAATTTGTGAATTAATGTACTGAGTAACTACACTAGGTAAATTCCTAGATAAGTGGAGGAGTCACAAATGGTCTCACTTAAAATCTACTTGCCTAGACAGAATTTACCTAGAAGTAATTAATTAGACAATAACCACTAAAAATAGTTTGCCCAACAATAGCTATTAAATAAATAAAGACAACAACAATAAATAAGAGAGAACACCAAAATTTAACAAGGTTCGGCCAATTTTGCCTACGTCCTCGGACACTACCAAATTTATATTTCATAAAAAAACATACAAATTGAGAGAGGAAAGAAACTTGTCTAACCCACTAAGTATTGGAAGACAAGTTTTGGGATGAATAAAACTTAAGGAGCTAGGCTCCTTTTATAGCCAAACAACTCCCTATTCTAATCCTAGTTTCCCGATGTGGGATTTTTGCCACATAACCAATAATCTCCACCTTGGCAAAAATCCCACCAATGCAAATTTCTGCTCTCTCTCTCACAAAACTGCAATGTCTTCAAATGTGCTTGGCAGTGCCAAGCTTCAATTTTTAACAATATTGATCAAGTCCAAACAGTATTTGAACTTGACAGCTGTCACCACTTTCGTCAACATATCAGCAGGATTTTCAGCAGTTTGAATCTTCTGGAGTTGAATCTGTCCTTTCTCCAGAATTTCTCTGACAAAATGAAATCGAACGTCAATATGCTTCGTCCTTGCATGATAAACTTGATTCTTTGCCAAGTGAATAACACTTTGACTATCGCAATGTACAACAATGTTGTTTTGCCTAATTCCCAATTCATCAAGCAATCCTTGAAGCCAAATTGCCTCCTTAACAGCCTCTGTAACTGCCATGTACTCTGCCTCTGTTGTAGACAAAGCCACTGTTGACTGTAAAGTGGACTTCCAACTAATTGGTGCTTTTGCAAGAGTAAACACATAACCAGTAGTTGATTGATGTTTATCCAGATCACAGGCATAATCACAATCACAGTATCCGACTATGCGTTGACCACTATTCTTCTCTTGCTAAAAAATCAATCCAACATCCACGGTGTTCTGAAGGTACCGCAGAATCCATTTCACAGCTTGCCAATGCTCCTTGCCAGGATCATGCATGTATCTGCTCACAACTCCAACTGCCTGTGAAATGTCTGGTCTTGTACACACCATAGCATACATCAAGCTACCTACAGCATTTGCATAGGAAACTTTTGACATGTATTCCCGTTCTGCATCATTTTTTGGCGACTGAGCTGCACTGAGTTTGAAATGAGGAGCAAGAGGTGTACTAACAGGCTTGGTTTTGTCATCCATTCCAAAACGCTTTAGTATCTTTCTCAGATATTGCTTCTAATTCAGACAAAGTCTCCCCAACTTCCTATCTCTGGTTATCTCCATGCCGGTAATCCTTTTTGCTTTGCCCAGATCTTTCATTTCAAATTCTTGATTCAACTGATTCTTCAAAACTCAATTTCTTGTTTATTCTTTGAAGCTATCAGCATATCATCAACATACAAAAGAAGATAAATGAAAGAGCCATCTTGTAGCTTGCGCAAATACACACAATGATCGTATTTGCTTCTTATGTACTTCTGCCTTTGCATAAACTTATCAAATCGCTTGTACCACTGCCTTGGAGACTGCTTCAATCCATAAAGCAATTTTTTAAGTTTGCATACCATATTTTCCTTTCCAACAACCTTGAATCCTTCTGGCTGAGTCATATAGATTTCCTCTTCCAGATCTCCATGTAGAAACGCAGTTTTTACATCCAATTGAACTAGTTCCAAATCAAACTGTGCTACCAAGGCTAACAAAATCCGAATGGAGGAATGTTTTACAACTGGAGAAAAAACTTCATTATAATCAATTCCCTCCATCTGAGCGTAGCCTTTAGCTACCAACCGTGCCTTATAGTGAACACTGTCTGTGTCAGGAAATCCATCTTTCTTTGCATATACCCATTTGCATCCTATTGCCTTCTTTCCCTTTGGTGGATCAACTAAGTTCCATGTCTGATTCTTATAAAGGGACTTCATTTCATCTTCCATAGCTTTTCTCCATTTTACTTTTTATGAACTTTTGACAGCTTCATTGAAAGTGGATGGAATGCTATCATCTGCAATTGGAGATGCATAGGCCACCATATCATCAAAACGAGCAGGCTTTCTTATAACTCTCCTTGGCCTATAAAGTGCAATTGACTCAAGTTGCTGTGGAGGTTCTTGGAGTTGAACCTCGTCTTCATCTGAATCTCCTTTTACCTCAGGAGTTTCTGCAGGTTCAGTACCTGCCATTGGGATTTTTCTATCAAACTCCACCTGTTTGGGAGTATCCTCCACCTGTTATGGAGTACCATCTGACTGCTCTACTATCACCTTTTTTAACATGGTAGATTCATCAAAAGTGACATCTCTGCTAAAGATTATTTTCTTTGATTCTGTGCACCATAGTCGATAGCCTTTAACACCGGTGCTTATCCCCATGAAAATGGCTTTCTTAGCTCTTGGATCCAACTTCGATTCCTTAAAATGATAGTATCTAGTGGAACCAAATACACGTAAGGAATCATAATCATTAGCAGGTTCTCCACACCATACCTCTATAGGTGTTTTGCCACCAATAGTAGTTGATGGTAATTGATTAATGAGATGGCATGCATACGACAAAGCCTCAGCCCAAAATTTCTTGTCTAACCCAGCATTCGACTACATACACCGAACTTTCTCCAGCAATGTTCGGTTCATGCGTTCTGCCACCCCATTCTGCTACAGTGTATTTCTAACTGTGAAGTGCCGAACAATACATTCATCTGCGCAGATTTTATCAAAAGCATCATTTTTGTATTCTCCTCCATTGTCTGTTCGGAGACATTTGATGCGTCTGCCAGTCTGAGTTTCCACCAATTTTTTCCATTTAAGGAAAACTCTAAGCACTTCATCTTTTGACTTCAAAGTATACACCCAAACCCTTCGAGAGAAATCATTAACAAAGGTCACATAATAGTGTTTACCGCTCAAAGAAGCTGTTGTAGAGGGTCCCCATACATCAGAGTGAACATAATCTAAGATACCCTTGGTATTATGGATTCCGGTGCCAAATTTCACTATTGTCTCCTTTCCTTTGGTATAATGCTCAAAAAAGTCCAACTTGCAGGTTTTTACATCTTTCAATAATCTCTGATCTAACAATCTTTTCAAGGATTTTTCACCTGCATGTCCCAAACGCCTATGCCACAATCTGGTTGTTTCCAATTCTTTGTCATCACTAGAAACAACTGTTGCTGTCGATCCAATAATTGTATTACCCTGATAGTAATACAAATTATTCCTTCTCCGAACTTCTTTCATCACCACAAGTGCACCTGAGATGACTTTCATCACTCCATCTTTCGCAATTATAGTGAGTCCTTTTGATTCAAGGACTCCCACTGAAATGAGATTCTTTGTCAAACTCGGTACATATCGAACATCAGTCAGGATCCTGATTGACCCATCATGATTCTTCAAACGGATTGAACCAATCCCTTCTGTGAAGCAAGGAACATTATTTGCAGTATAGACAACTTCATTTTCAAGTTCTTTAAAGTCAAAAAACCAGTCCCGATGGGGACTCATATGATGACTGCATGCAGAGTCTAGCAGCCATACTTCACCAGAACTTGTCAAATTTGCTGATGAATTGTCTATAGATGCCATGCTAGCTAATGAGAAGTCTGAGTCTTCATCATCACACTCAGCTATGTTTGAATTAATAACAGCTTTGCCTTTGGCTTTTAGCTTCGGACAATCTTTCTTTCAATGACCTTTCTCACGACAAAAGGCACACTCATCTTTTTCAACTCTGGTTTTTGAACGGGATCTACTTTTCTTTCCCCCTTTCTTTTGGCTTCGTGAACGGCTTCCAACCACCAGAGATTCTACTTCAGTTGCCTTTTCCTTCTTTCTATCTTTCTCAGTTCATAGCTGTAAAGATCAGCACAAACTTCACTAAAAGTCACATCTTTATTCCCATAGATTAGAGTCGTTGTAAGATGCTCAAATTCATCAGGAAGAGATGCCAGCAACAACACTGCCAAATCTTCGTCTCCAAATATCACATCCAAATTAAACAAATCACCCACCAACTGATTAAATTTTGTGATGTGTTCATTCATAGTGGTACCAGGAACATAATCGAAGCGATACAATTTCTTCTTCATGAAGAGTTTATTCTGATTGTTTTTCTTCAAAAATTTCTCCTCCAATGCCTTCCACAATTTGTTTGCAGAAGTTTCTTTCGAGAAAGCATATTTTTGCTCTCTAGAAAGACACGACCGAATTGTACCACATGCCAAACGATTGATGGTCCTCCATTCACTCTCCTCCATCTCATTTGGTTTCTCTTCTCCAATAGCAACATCTAGACCTTGCTGAAAGAGAGCGTCTAGAACTTCACTTTGCCACATGCTGAAATGACCGGTGCCATCGAAAATCTCCACTGTAAATCGTGCATTTGATACGACATTTCTTACTAAGGTTGATGCTGTAGTAGGTGTGGTATTTTTCTTTCCGTCTGTCATTTCTGCTTTAAATATTTAATAACTATAAAATCAATTTTCAAAAAATGCGGAACACAACCAAGGAACCTTTTTTATGTGGCAGATCAGACTATGCTGCAACCACAGTGAATACTTAGTAACCTTGGCTCTGATACCAATTGTTGTGGAAATTGAGCTTTTTCCACCAAAAACAATTTGTGAATTAATGTACTGAGTAACTACACTAGGTAAATTCCCAGATAAGTGGAGGAGTCACAAATGGTCTCACTTAAAATCCACTTGCCTAGACAGAATTTACCTAGAAGTAATTAATTAGACTATAACCACCAAAAATAGTTTGCCCAACAATAGTTATTAAATAAATAAAGGCAAAAACAATAAATAAGAGAGAACACCAAAATTTAACGAGGTTCAACCAATTTTGCCTACGTCCTCGGACACTACCAAATTTATATTTCACTAAAGAAATATACAAATTGAGAGAGGAGAGAAACTTGTCTAACCCACTAAGTATTGGAAGACAAGTTTTGGGATGAATAAAACTTAAGGAGCTAGGCTCCTTTTATAGCCAAACAACTCCCTATTCTAATCCTAGTTTCCCAATGTGGGATTTTTGCCACATAACCAATAGAAATACCGTTTGGGTTGTTCAATTCCTTATGAAACTCCGTCCAGAACATGAGGCTATTCGAGCAAATTTTTTGAATAGAGAAACATTACTAGATCTTGATATAGTTCTCTCTGATCTTCTATGCGAAGAGACTAGACTTCAAACACAAAAGTCTCTTGATGGTTCATCAATATTTGATGCAGCTATGATAGTTTCGGTTGATCGATCCAAATCCAAAGTTCAATGCCATGAGTGCAAGGAATTCAGTCATGTTGTCGCACATTGTAGAAAGAGAAATTTTTAGAACTACTGCAAAAAGAAAGGACATATCATCACTGAATGTCGTCGAAAACCAACAAATAAATCAAACATGCATAGAGCTTATAAGGTTAGTGAAGATACACCAATCAACTCTTCTCCGATTGATCATGAGACAATCCAACCCTTAATCAAGGACACCAGTTGCTGCTGCTCAACCAGGTGCTCTTTCCAATACACTTACAGTCAGTAAATATCCAGGTATGAAATCGAATAAAAATGTAAGGCATATTGATTCTGCTGCTTCTAATCATATGAGTGGTAATCATGAAAACTTTTCTTCACTTAACCTCAAACCAAAATTAAATACTTTTGTTACCACAACCAATGGAGAAACTTACCCATATCAGCTATAGGTACTGTGTCCATTTCTTCCTACACAAAGACACATATAATACATTATGTTTTTTATGTGCTAAAATTAACTGCAAATCTATTTTCTGTTGGATAGCTTGTTGAAAATAATTATTTGGTTTCATTTTCTCACCATGGTTATATTGTTCAGGACCTCAAGACCGGGAAAGTGATAGCAAGAGGACATAGACATGGACGCATGTTTTTGCTACAATTTGATGTGATTCCAAATCATGCATGTTTTCTTTCTGCTTCAGTATCTGATATTGAGTTAGCAAATAAACAATGGAACTTGTGGCATCATAGACTAGGTCATCCTCATTCTCAAAGATTAAACCTCATGTTAAAGTCTTGCGTGCCATCTAATAAAAGTAATATTCCTTTGTCTCCTTCATTAACATGTGAAAGTTGTGCAAAATCCAAAAGTCATAATTTACCATTTCCAACTAGTCAATCTGAATATTCTTCACCATTTGATTTAGTCCACAGTGATATTTGGAGTCCATCATCGGTTATCTCTCGAATAAGCTATCGATATTTCATTTTATTCATTGATCATGCTACTCATTTTACTTGGATATATTTCTTTCACAACAAGTGGGAAGTACCAGAAATCATAATCTCTTTTGTCAATATGGTTTAAACTCAATTCATTAGTCATATTAAACTCTTTCGTTCCGATTCAGGGGGAGTATATTGGGTTTAAACTTGCTAAATTTTTTTTCTGACAAAGGGATAGTCAATCAACGATCATGTCCAAACACACCTGAACAGAATGGAATTACAAAACGTAAAAATAGACATATAGTTGAGTTATCTCTTACACTTCTTCTTGACTCAACACTCCTCAAAAATTTTGGGTTAAGGCTGCTCAAATAGTTGTATATTTAATAAATAGACAACGAACACCAATTCTTAACCGTAAAACTCCCTTCTTTTGTCCTTATTGAAAACTTTCTGAATATTCTCACTTACGTGTTTTAGGTGTATTTGTTTTGTTCATCTTTTCCCTCATGAACGTCATAAGTGGTTAGCTAAATCTGTCAAATGTGTGTTCGTTGGTTATAGTTCCAACCAAAAAGGTTATTTGTTTTATGATCCTGAGAATCATCGCCTACGAGTATCTAGACATGTATTTTTTTTTTTTTTTTAACATTGATATTATTACAAGTCTTCATCCAATATTAGTCACAACACCATTTCTTTATTGCCAAACTTCTCAGATGTATCTTTAAAAGACAGAAATTTGGATGAGCATCAAGATGTTGCAACACCTCCATCTACATCCTCATGTGATAATTCTCTTGAGATTAATTCCACTAATGACCCAAACAACACATTTGAAAATAATAATGAACCTTCTGTTCTTTGAAAATCTTCTCATCATGCCCATGTTCCAAATCGCTATGGTTACTATCCTGGAACTTATGGTAAATCATATGCCTTACACACCACTTTGAATTCGATTATTATAGCTAACTCTTATATGTAGGCAGCTAGTCAAGAAAGGCGATGGATGATGAACTACAAGCACTTGAGGAAAATCATACTTGGGATCTTGTTCCTGCTCCATCTAATACAACTATTATTGGTAGTAAATAGGTTTTTTCTGTCAAGCTTAGAGCAGATGGATCTCTTGAATGATATAAAGCTCGATTGGTAGCTCAAGGCTACAAACAAGAATATTGCATTGATTACAAAGAAACATTTGCTCCTGTTGCTAAGATGACGACGGTTCGGACACTTATTGCCATAAGCTGCTATGAGAAAATGGCCTCTTTTTCAAATGGATGTCAAGAATGCATTCTTACATGGAGATTTAGAGGAGTTAGTGTATATGAAACGTCCATCTGGTTACTCATTATCAGAACCTAATTTGTTTTGTCGACTTTCAAAATCCATTTATGGCTTGAAACAGGCTCCTCGGACATGGTTTGGAAAGTTTCAAACCACTATCTTTGGTGTTGGATTCTCATAAAGCAATTTTGATCATTGCATGTTCATACGCCACTCCTTAACTGGTATCACTATTATCCTCTTATATGTAGATGATATGGTCATTACGGGTGATGACTCTGAAGATATTTGCCAATTGAAGGAATTTTTACACTCATCTTTTCATATGAAGGATTTAGGAAATTTGACATATCTTTTAGGACTGGAAGTACTTCATACTGATAGTGGCATACAGCTAAACCAACAAAAAATATAGAGAGGATTTAAATACACTTGCCAATTTATCAGATGATAAAGTTGCTTTCATATCTATGGAAATGAATACTAAATATGGAAAAAATGATAGTGAACCCTTAAATGATCCTACCATGTACAGAAAACTTGTTGGTTGTCTAATTTACTTGACTATGACAAAACCATATATCTCCTATGCAGTACAAGTTCTAAGCCAATTTGTGTCTGATCCTCGGCAACTTCATTACTCCACCTTACTTCGCATAATTCGATATTTGAGGGGAACTACTGGTAAAGGGCTATTTTATTCATCAACTGCTTCTTTAAATTTATCTGGCTTTGCTGATTGACAGCTTATTTCGCAAGTGTACGAATCGCTACAGGTAATATATGATGAGTAAGATATCGTTCCCACGAGGATTGTAATCCAAGTACCAAAATTATGTTATCTCGTTATTATTTAAACGATAAATGAGAAAATTGTTTATAGAAATTAAATTCAACAAGTAAAAATAAGAAGTTAAGCAAGCAATTATTGATTAAAGAAATCAAGGAAGTAAAACTACTAGGGGTTTTGATTTCACTTAACTCTATCCAATTTATTTCATTAGTTCATTGATCAATTTAATTATTCAAGTAGGGGAAACAACCCAAAAATCACTAACAAGCTTCCCGATGTATTGTTAGCTATTTTAACCCGGTCTAATTACCTATCTTCCAATAGCGCAATCAAACATGAATTATATCATTAAGTTTTATAGTTTGTTTTGTGAATTCATAACCTAAGGTCATTAACTTATGAAAACCCCCCATGAGTCAAACCGTATAGCTTTCGCATCAAGTTATTATTCTCATGTGTTTTATTAACCTTTTCATATCAAAGATCCTTCTTCCGATAGTGATAATTGAAATAAATCAATCTAGGGGAAAATTCTGCCTAGAAGCATTAAGTTCATTAATAAATCATAACTTGAATAAGGAAAAATAAATCTAATTGCATAAATTGGAAAAGAGATTAAGCTACATCAAACCCCTAGTATAAGAGTTTAGTTACACATAGTACTTAAAATAAAACTCAACAATACTTGATAAATATTCCATGATCAATAAAGATAATGAAAGAAATAAACAAGATTAAGAGTTAGAAAGAAGAACTAGAGAGGGATTGTAACACCCCTTCCCGGTCCACCCGTTAACCCGAATGAACCGAGTCGAGATGCTACAACACTGGTTGACTGTATGATTAGACATGCTGATATCAGAATACTGAATATTTATATATATATACCGATGCCGTTTACATTACTAGTGTACTGAATATTTATATACATTATATAAGTGTTCAAAATGAGATGGGCCCAACTGTGTGCCCTGTACATGCCATGAAAGAATAATAAAAGATACATATCAAAATAGGGAGCTACCCTGAAGACCGTGTCTTCTACAGATGAACTGCTGCAGTTGTACGCTGTCGCTCTATAGACCAGTCTCAAAACCTGCGAGTTAAACAGGTAACTCGCTGAGCTATTACAGCTCAGTGGATATCTCAATATAGAAAGACATAATTAAGCACACATATATGCAGAAAGAATTATGTAAGTACATATAATCACACATAACATACGGCTTTCATTTCACCTTGATGATCTTTCTTACTGTTTATTTTACTGTCCGATTCATGCAATAGCAAGTTAAAATATCTGTATGGCTCCATAAGGTTATAGTGAAACTGAAGTGATAAGATAAACTGTATGAAACTGGATGAAACTGTATGCTATAGGCCCCGAGCCGGATTCGCCTATGCCAATATTGTCCGTTTTGGTGCCCCTAACCGGATTTGCACCGCACGGTTTAATCATATCCACTCAACGGCCTGTAGCCGGAGTTCCAAACTGTATGGGGCGCAGATCTGCTATTCTATGTCGCGACATAGCCTTATCTACATGGTTTCTACCTAACCTCAATGGAGCTTAAGATTAGCATGTCAACAATGTAACACAATAGCACATAAATGGTTTCACAACGTCATAGTTCATCATATTGATTTGATTTCACACCATATAAATGCTTACATGTTGTTTTAATCCATGTTCTTATATTATATTTTTGTTTTACAATGATTGGATGCATGCATGTTGAGCAAAGGAATGTAATTGTATAGAAAATGAAGTCCAAAATGCATGAAAACACAAGTCGCGAGCGCGCAGGGAAAAGTCGCGAGCGCGAGATGCTTCCCAGGGAGAAGTCGCGAGCGCGTCTTCAAACCTCGCGAGCGCGAGAAGTGCAATCGAGAGTCAGAGAGGTTTCTGGCTCAAGTCGCGACCGCGCAGCACAAGTCGCGAGCGCGAGATGAAGTCGCGAGCGCGCTTGTGGAGTTCGCGAGCGCGAAATGCGCAAACTGAGAGTCAGAGAGCTTCTGGCCGAAGTCGCGACCGCGCATGTGAAAGTCGCGAGCGCGAGATGTGCCATTTCAGAGTCAGAGAGTTTTTGGCCAAAGTCGCGACCGCGCATGTGAAAGTCGCGAGCGCGACTTGCTTTCCAGACCGCGCGGGCGCGCGACGTGTTTCCAGATTGTGCAGTCTGTGTTCTTTTGGCCATAACTCTCAATATACAACTTCAAATTGAGTGATTCAAAAGCCCACGTAAAGATAACACATAGAGGAACAAATAACTCTTCTATGACAATTCCTAGTTCCATCATTTACTAGGGTCAAAATCAAGATGAAGTTGCTGGTAAAATTTCCAGCAAACTCTGGTTCATAAACTCATTCCATCCCCTGTTTTCACATCATTTTCAATCCTCTCACTCCACAATAAGCAACATATGATCTCATGAGAAACACTCCACACAATTTTTCATGCAAAGAACATGGGAAATAACAAGAGATATCAAACCTGTCTTGCCACAAAGCTGGGGCTCTGTTTTAGCTTCTCTTTTCTGCTACCTTTGAACTTTCTTCTCCTATACACAAGAATTCTCATAACTCATCTCCAATATAACTCAATTAAAGAGTGAATAACATATAACTTCAAGGAATTCTACTTACTTGGAGTGGACTTACTGCGTAACTTGCATGAAAAGTGCAAGGAAATGGAAGGGAAACGTAAGAAGAAAATGAAAAACGTGAAAATAGGAAAGTGAAAATGATAGGAACGGGTAGACTCTAGAAGAAGTGATTTGCCTGTGTAAACTCTCTAATTGGTACCTCAAGTATACAAAGGCTACAACTTACTACCCAAGCTATATGTTTGGAGGCAAACAAGTCCTAAACTTTCCATGCAAATAAGTCCACTTATCATCCATTCTACCCCAACCAGGTTTGGTTCAACCCGACTCAACTCAAGAGGATGTTACAGTTCTCCCCTTCTAAATAAAAACTTCGTCCCGAAGTTTACCTGTTGTAAACAAATGCGGATATTGTTGTCGCATGGTTTCTTCTGATTCCCAAGTTGCTTCTTCTGTCTTATGATTCCTCCAAAGAACTTTCACCAATGCTATTTTCTTGTTCCGCAATTCTTTAGTTTCTTTGGCTAGGATCTGAACTGGTTCTTCTTCATACGTGAGATCCGGCTGAATTTCAATCTCGTCTGCTGATAATACATGTGAGGGGTCTGATCTGTATCTTCTCAACATGGATACATGAAATACATTATGGATTCGATCTAAGGTTGGAGGTAATGCTAGGCGATAGGCTAATGGTCCTACGCGTTCAACAATCTCGTATGGACCAATGAACCTAGGACTTAGCTTACCCTTTTGTCCAAACCTTAGGATCTTCTTCCATGGTGAAACCTTCAAAAATACTTTATCCTCAACTGAATACTCAATGTCTTTTCTCTTTAAATCCGCATAGGATTTCTGTCGATCACTTGCTTCCTTCAGCCGTCTTCTGATGATTTCTACTTTCTCTTCTGTGTCTCTCACCAAATCTGGACCCAAAATCTTCTTCTCACTAAGTTCTGTCCAACATACAGGTGTTCTGCATCTTCTACCATACAATGCTTCATAGGGTGCCATCTTGATGCTCGCTTGATAGCTGTTGTTGTAGGCAAACTCCATGAGAGATACATATTTGTCCCAACTGCCTTCAAATTCAATAACACATGATCTCAACATGTCTTCCAGGATTTGAATCACTCTCTCTGATTGCCCATCTGTCTGCGGATGAAATGCAGTGCTGAAATGCAGTTTCGTTCCTAATGCCTCTTGAAGTTTACCCCAGAACTTCGATGTAAACCTTGGATCACGATTAGAGATAATGGATGATGGAACTCCATGTAGTCGAACTATCTCACTAACATAAATTTCTGCTAACTTGTCCAGAGAATAGTCCGTCTTAACTGGTAGGAAATGAGCAGACTTGGTTAATCTGTCCACAATTACCCATACTGCATCATGCTTCCGCTGTGTCTGAGGTAAGCCAGTAACAAAGTCCATCGTGATCTGATCCCATTTCCATGTTGGCACTATTATGGGATGAAGTAACCCGGATGGCAGTTGATGTTCTGCTTTTACTTGTTGACATGTTAAACATCTTGTTACAACATCTCCGATGTCTCTCTTCATGCCTGGCCACCAGTAGCCTTTCTTCAAATCTTGATACATCTTGGTGCTACCTGGATGCATTGTATATGGACTGTTATGAGCTTCATGCAGAATCTTTTGTCTGACCTCCCCTGTCTGTGGTACAACAATTCTATCTGCATAAAACAAAACTCCATTGCTATCCAATCTAAATTTCCCACCATGATCTGCCTGGACTTGTTTAACCCATAGGGCTATTTGTGCATCTTTCTTCTGTGCTTCTGCAACTTCCTGAAGCCAAGATGGTTGTACTTGCATCTGTGCGAGAATAGCTCCTTGCTGTTGTAACTCCATACTAATTCTCATTAAGCTCAAAGCATACAAGGATTTCCGGCTAAGGGCATCCGCTACCACATTAGCCTTGCCCGGATGATAATTAATGACATAATCATAATTGTGAACCCCTCCCCAAAATGCCATAGGCATGTGAATGCATGTGACAAAAGGAAGAAATGCACGTGAATGAATGAGTCGCCACCTTGTTTAATTGTTTTAGGGTAAACTAGGAAAAACCCTAAGTGACTCCAATTTTAATTAACCTAGTTACTAGATTAATTAGCCCAATGTCTAAGGCATGGTATGCAAACCCGAGATGGATCCCGAGACTATGTCATGCTGCTAAACTAACCAAAATGAATGAATGTTTGCTTTGCAAGGAAAATGAAGTAATTGGACCAAATGAAATGTTTGAATGAATTCGACTTGCCACTCGGGGTGAAATCCCGAACGTGCCTACGTACTTCCGTTTGAATGGAAGATCAAAGTCAACGTAGTTCGATAGGCCTTCTTTGAAGGGCTTTGAATGGGATGCTTAATGCATGAGTGTGTGTATGCTTTATGCATTTTTGTTTAGGCATTCTGCCAAAGAATTGATTGTTTTAGGCATTTGTTGCCAAAATGTTGATTGGGCAATTTTATTGCCAAAAATTGACTGATTTAAGGCTTTTAGCCAAAAAGATTGATTTAGGCAATTTGATTGCCAAAATGATTGATTTTAGGCGCTTGTCGCCAAAATGATTGATTTTAAGGCTTTTAGCCAAAAGATTGGTTAGGCGATTTGTCGCCAAAATGATTAAGGCATTTGTGCCAAAGATGTTTTGTTGGGCGATTGTCGCCAAAATGATTAAGGCAATTTTATTGCCAAAATTGATGATTTGAGGCTTTTAGCCAAAAAGTTTGATTTAGGCAATTTGTTTGCCAAAAGTTGATTGGGCGTTTGACGCCAAAAATTGATTTAAGGCTTTTAGCCGAAAAGAGTTGATTTAGGCAATTGTTGCCAAAAAGGTGATTGGGCGATTGTCGCCAGAATTGATTGATTTGAGGCAATTGTGCCAAAATGAATTGATTTAAGGCTTTAAAGCCAAAAGATTGATTAGTTTTAAGGCATTTTGCCAAAGCTTTGATTCAAGCGATTTGTCGCTATGAAAAAAAGAATTAATTCTCACTTGTAGGCAATTTGTTTGCCAAAAGCGATTATTAAAGGCTTTTAGCCAAAATATTGCTTTAAGCGACTTGAAAACTGATTAATTCTCACTTGTAGGCAATTTGTTTGCCAAAAGTGATTAATTAAATTGAAATATAGGCAATTTATTGCCATAATAAAAAAAAAAGTGTTTAATTAGGGCCTTTTAGTCACAATTATTGATTAATTAGACTTAAGCCAAAAACTGTTCGAGATAAAGGCAATTTCACCATAGTTATTGATTAACTAGGCTTTTAGCCAGTATTGTCGAATTTTAGGCTTTAATACCACGATTATCGATTAACCGTGCATCTAAGCTTAATTTTATTTAATTGAGGCAATTTGTTTGCCTAGTGGATGATATGAATGCATTTATGCAGTTATAGAATTTAGGAGGAGTAGAAAAGAAGCATGCATGAAGTGCTAAAATTAAAAAAGACAGAGTTTAGTTTTGTGTACCTGATTTAGTCGACGGCCACTTCTTAACTCCAGGTTAAGCTCCTCGTTAAGGGAAATTAATTAATTTAATTTAATTTTAATGACCAAATATCAAAACAAAGAAAGCAATAAAATCTAGCTAAAATGCAAGAAAGCAGTAAAGAATTCGCAAGAAGCGAGAGGGAGAAGGAGCGTCCGTCAACACAGACTGAGTGAGGAAAAAAGGAGGCCCGAGGCCTGTATTTATAGGCGCAAAACGGACTGTTTCCGGTGGCCGGGTCGCCGGCCCGGCGGCCGTCCCGGCGGCCGGGCCGCCGGATGGGTCGCCGGCTCGGCGGCCCGCCCGGCGGCTGGGCCGCCGGTCCGTCGGCGGCCTGCTCGGCGGCTGGGCCGCCGGCTCGGCGGCTGGCTCCGGTGGCTGAGCCACCGGGGCAGGCAAGTTCACTCCGGGGGCTTTTCCGGGAGTTCCGGACCTCCAAAAAATATTCCGGGACCAGTTCCGTGATCCTCGTAATTTTCCGGACGTTTCAAGTACCATATTGGCATACTTC
This sequence comes from Jatropha curcas, assembly GCF_041381405.1. Lineage (NCBI taxonomy): Eukaryota > Viridiplantae > Streptophyta > Magnoliopsida > Malpighiales > Euphorbiaceae > Jatropha > Jatropha curcas. The sequence goes on along the minus strand of NC_143155.1, from coordinate 2,680,062 downwards.
CGGTGAATTTTTCGAAAGGCCTCCGGTCCGGCCGGACTGTTCGCAGTCCGGAAAAAACAGGCTTTTGAGCCTCAAAAAATTTGAGTATTCACAGGCGACTGCAGCCGCTGTCGCCGGCGGCACGGCCGCCGGCGATAGCGGCTACCGCCGCCTTTAAGGGCGGCCGCCACCGCTGCGGCCGGGAAAACCGGCTTTTCGAGTCTCAAAATTTAAGTATTCACAATAATTAGCCAGAATCTGCATCCACTTCCGTTGTCTTGAATTCAAGTCCTTCTGTGTTGGTAAGTACTTTAAACTCTGATGATCTGTGTAAATGTAACACTTTTCACCATACAGATAATGCCGCCATACTTTGAATGCTAGAACAATGGCTGCCAGTTCTAAATCATGGGTTGGATAATTCAACTCATGTGGTTTCAATTGTCTGGAGACATAGGCGACCACTTTCTTATCTTGCATGAGTACACATCCCAACCCAGTATGAGAGGCATCACTGTAAATCTCAAAGTCTTTACCTGACACTGGCTGAGTTAACACTGGTGCTTCAGTCAACTTTCTCTTCAAAGTGTCAAAACTCTGCTGACATCTAGCATCCCATTGAAATACAACCTCTTTTTTCAATAGTCTTGTTAAAGGTGATGCAATGATGGAGAATCCTTTTACAAACCTTCTGTAATAACCGGCTAAACCCAGAAAACTTCGAACTTCTGTGACATTTCTGGGTGGTCTCCAATCAACAATAGCTTCAATCTTCTTAGGATCCACTCTGATACCCTCCGATGACACCACATGTCCTAAGAAAGAAACTTCTTCTAGCCAAAACTCACACTTACTGAGCTTAGCATACAGCTGTTTATCTCTCAATGTCTGAAGTACAATCCGTAAATGCTTATCATGTTCTGCCCTGTCTCTGGAGTAGACCAAAATGTCATCTATAAACACCACCACAAACTGATCCAGGTATGAATGAAATACGCGGTTCATGAGATCCATGAAAACCGCCGGTGCATTTGTGAGACCGAATGGCATTACTAAAAATTCAAAGTGACCATATCGGGTCCTGAATGCAGTCTTAGCGATATCTTCTTCCTTTATACGCAACTGATGATATCCCGACCTGAGGTCGATCTTAGAAAACATACCTGCACCTTTTAACTGATCAAACAAATCGTCGATTCGAGGCAATGGATACTTATTCTTGATTGTCAGTTTATTCAGCTGTCTGTAATCAATGCACAGTCTGAGTGATCCATCTTTCTTCTTGACGAATAACACTGGTGCTCCCCAAGGTGCTACACTGGGTCTGATAAAGCCTTTATCCAATAACTCCTGCAGCTGAATCTTTAACTCTTTTAACTCTGCTGGTGCCATTCTGTAAGGTGCAATAGATACTGGTGCTGCTCCAGGATAGACATCTATGGTAAACTCCACTTCCCTCCTTGGTGGTAACCCTGGTAACTCATCTGGAAATACATCTGGATAATCACACACTGTTGGTATGTCTTCCACTTTCGACTTTTCTTTCTCTGCGTGTAATGCACATACCAAGTATGCTTCACAACCCTTCTGAATTAATCTCTTTGCTGTTATGGCTGATATCACATTACTCAAAAAATCTCGCCGCTTCCCAACTACTGTAATCTCTTCCCCTGCTGGTGTATATAATGTCACCCTTTTCTTTGCACAATCAACTAGAGCATTATGTCTAGATAGCCAATCCATACCCAAAATAACATCAAATTCTCTAAATGGCAACTCCATAAGATCTCCTGGAAATTCCTTTCCATGAATAACAATTGGACAGTCTTTGATCACTGTATGAGTTGTTACTACATCTCCTAATGGATTGGTAACCAACATACCCTGACCCACATGTGCAACCGCTAACCCTTTAACCCAGGGTGTAGGCACACTAATGTATGAATGAGATGAGCCAGGATCAATTAAAGCATAAACTCCATGATCACATAAAGAAAACTCACCAACTATGACATCTGGAGCTTCCTCATCTTCTCTGGCTCGCATGGCATAAACCCTGGCTGGACCCCTGGTCTCAGGCCTGTCCACAGTCTCTGACTGCTGTCTCTGCACTCCGGAGGTCTCGCCTCGACCTCGGCCTGCTATGAACGGTGTAGGAACTCTTGCCCTTTTAGGACAATCCTTCTTCTGATGGTCTGAGGCTCCGCATGTCCAACATTTACCAGTCACCAACCAACAATCTCCACCATGTCGTCTGCCACAATGCTCACAAGGTGACAAAGTATAACCGGCTGACTCTGCACCTCTACCAGTGCCTCTACCAGAACCTCTGCCTGAACCTCGACTCCCACTGGTAGAACTAGCCACCACTGATGCTGCTGGCATATTAGTGCCCCTGACTAAGCCTTGACTAAAAGGAGGCCTAGAACCAGATGAACTACTTGCACCTCTGAATTTCGTGCTCTCCGGCTGATGTGTACTGGGTGCACTCTGAGTCTGGTCTCTTCTCTGCTGAGACCGCTGGCGTCTAGAACGCTGATTGGCCTGTATTCGCTCTATCTCTTGAGCTGCCTCTACCAAGGCTGAGAATTCTCTGAATCTGGAAGCTACCACTCCCATCTGAATCTCATCATTCAAGCCTTCTTGAAACTTCTTACACCTTTCGGCTTCTATAGCCACTATCTGCTTACCATACCTGCTGAGTCTAGTAAATTCTCTTTCGTATTCAGCTACAGACATTCTGTTCTGTCGCAGGTATAAGAATTCTTTCCTTCTCGCATCTAGGTAAGCCTCGGTAATGAACTTCTTCTTGAATTCATCCAAGAAGAATTGCCAAGTACGCTGATCTGCTGTTACTCTCTGTTGCACAGTGGTCCACCATGTATATGCCTCCTCTATCAGCAATGAAGTGGCACAAATCAACTTGTCTTCGGCTGTACACTGCAATTGTTCTAGGACTCTCGATGTCCCATCTAGCCAATACTCAGCTACTTCGGGACTATCATCTTTGCTCGCTTTGAATTCCTTTGCACCATATTTTCTAAGCTTCTCCAATGGGGGTTTTCTCTCTCTCTCCACCACTACTGGTGCTTGAGGCATCACCCCTGCAATCTGTCGAAAAGTATCTGCAAGTTGTTTTAACAGCACCTCTTGACCTAGTGCTCTTGAAGCCTCACCCTCCACTGTTCTAGCTTGACCTGGTGCTGCTGGAGCCTCACCCTCCACTGCTCTGGAGGCGTGTGTCTCACTTTCACCTTCCTGAGACATCCTCCTAAAATAATAACAACTGCTTAGTTCATCAGGGTAGTCATGGCATGTACATATACTGACTTATGCATTCAAGCCCGGGGAAATTAAACCGAGGGCTCTGATACCAAAATTTGTAACACCCCTTCCCGGTCCACCCGTTAACCCGAATGAACCGAGTCGAGATGCTACAACACTGGTTGACTGTATGATTAGACATGCTGATATCAGAATACTGAATATTTATATATATATACCGATGCCGTTTACATTACTAGTGTACTGAATATTTATATACATTATACAAGTGTTCAAAATGAGATGGGCCCAACTGTGTGCCCTGTACATGCCATGAAAGAATAATAAAAGATACATATCAAAATAGGGAGCTACCCTGAAGACCGTGTCTTCTACAGATGAACTGCTGCAGTTGTACGCTGTCGCTCTATAGACCAGTCTCAAAACCTGCGAGTTAAACAGGTAACTCGCTGAGCTATTACAGCTCAGTGGATATCTCAATATAGAAAGACATAATTAAGCACACATATATGCAGAAAGAATTATGTAAGTACATATAATCACACATAACATACGGCTTTCATTTCACCTTGATGATCTTTCTTACTGTTTATTTTACTGTCTGATTCATGCAATAGCAAGTTAAAATATCTGTATGGCTCCATAAGGTTATAGTGAAACCGAAGTGATAAGATAAACTGTATGAAACTGGATGAAACTGTATGCTATAGGCCCCGAACCGGATTCGCCTATGCCAATATTGTCCGTTTTGGTGCCCCTAACCGGATTTGCACCGCACGGTTTAATCATATCCACTCAACGGCCTGTAGCCGGAGTTCCAAACTGTATGGGGCGCAGATCTGCTATTCTATGTCGCGACATAGCCTTATCTACATGGTTTCTACCTAACCTCAATGGAGCTTAAGATTAGCATGTCAACAATGTAACACAATAGCACATAAATGGTTTCACAACGTCATAGTTCATCATATTGATTTGATTTCACACCATATAAATGCTTACATGTTGTTTTAATCCATGTTCTTATATTATATTTTTGTTTTACAATGATTGGATGCATGCATGTTGAGCAAAGGAATGTAATTGTATAGAAAATGAAGTCCAAAATGCATGAAAACACAAGTCGCGAGCGCGCAGGGAAAAGTCGCGAGCGCGAGATGCTTCCCAGGGAGAAGTCGCGAGCGCGTCTTCAAACCTCGCGAGCGCGAGAAGTGCAATCGAGAGTCAGAGAGGTTTCTGGCTCAAGTCGCGACCGCGCAGCACAAGTCGCGAGCGCGAGATGAAGTCGCGAGCGCGCTTGTGGAGTTCGCGAGCGCGAAATGCGCAAACTGAGAGTCAGAGAGCTTCTGGCCGAAGTCGCGACCGCGCATGTGAAAGTCGCGAGCGCGAGATGTGCCATTTGAGAGTCAAAGAGTTTTTGGCCAAAGTCGCGACCGCGCATGTGAAAGTCGCGAGCGCGACTTGCTTTCCAGACCGCGCGGGCGCGCGACGTGTTTCCAGATTGTGCAGTCTGTGTTCTTTTGGCCATAACTCTCAATATACAACTTCAAATTGAGTGATTCAAAAGCCCACGTAAAGATAACACATAGAGGAACAAATAACTCGTCTATGACAATTCCTAGTTCCATCATTTACTGGGGTCAAAATCAAGATGAAGTTGCTGGTAAAATTTCCAGCAAACTCTAGTTCATAAACTCATTCCATCCCCTGTTTTCACATCATTTTCAATCCTCTCACTCCACAATAAGCAACATATGATCTCATGAGCAACACTCCACACAATTTTTCATGCAAAGAACATGGGAAATAACAAGAGATATCAAACCTGTCTTGCCACAAAGCTGGGGCTCTGTTTTAGCTTCTCTTTTCTGCTACCTTTGAACTTTCTTCTCCTATACACAAGAATTCTCATAACTCATCTCCAATATAACTCAATTAAAGAGTGAATAACATATAACTTCAAGGAATTCTACTTACTTGGAGTGGACTTACTGCGTAACTTGCATGAAAAGTGCAAGGAAATGGAAGGGAAACGTAAGAAGAAAATGAAAAACGTGAAAATAGGAAAGTGAAAATGATAGGAACGGGTAGACTCTAGAAGAAGTGATTTGGCTGTGTAAACTCTCTAATTGGTACCTCAAGTATACAAAGGCTACAACTTACTACCCAAGCTATATGTTTGGAGGCAAACAAGTCCTAAACTTTCCATGCAAATAAGTCCACTTATCATCTATTCTACCCCAACCAGGTTTGGTTCAACCCGACTCAACTCAAGAGGATGTTACAGGGATTGCTTGAAAGGCTTCCTTGAACTTTGCACAACTCTTCAATACTTAACTTCTAAAAGAAAATGAAGCTAACTATAAAACTATAAAACTATAAGAGAAAAGAATAGATGTAGAGTGTAGGAAAGATGGGATTGCTTCTTATTTGGAGTGGCTCCTTCTCTTCCTTATATAGACTTCTTGGGGGAACAAGCCTTGTGTGTTAATGAGTAAAGTTCAACTTTGTGAGGTGGAAAAGTTTTGTAAATCAAGCCATGAATTGCTCTCAATTAGGGTTTCTCAATTGCACATGGTTGAACTTTGACTGGCATGTGAAGGAGGTATCCAAAGCATCTTGTGAAAATGGTAGGAATTAGTTGGCAACTTTTGACTCAAAGTATTGCTTTCTTGCTTTGCATAGGCGTGTTGCCTGGCACGGCCTGGGGCGTGCCCGGCTTTGAAGGTTTAGAGGCTTTGGCATGGGCCGTGCTCCGTAGCATGGTCTGGCAAGCTAGCGCGCACGGGCGTGCTATCTAGCAGTGCAGTCTCCTGGAAGTCTTGGTGATAGTGCGCACGGCCGTGCGGGATAGCACGGGTTGGGGCGTGCATCTCTCTGTCTCTTAGTTTGTCTCGCCTTGTGCCAGACACGGCCGTGCTTCTTAACACGGGCTGGGGCATGCCAATTGTACTTTGCCTTATTTTTGTTCTTTTCTTTGCAAAATCCTACAATTTTCTTTCCAATCAAGTGAGTTGTGTTTAAAGGAAGCTTTTGATTTAAAACATACAAATATTATATAAAAACTAATTTAAATAAATTAAAAGTTCTAATAATCTTAGTGAAAATTACAATAAAAACACTATAAAAATCAACACTATCAAAATTCCCCAGACTTAAACTATTGCTTGTCCTCAAGTAATAAAATTCTTTTGAAATAGCATTGAATAATTAATTGCGAATTTAATCAATATCTAAATTAATCATAAGAATGATTTATATATATTTTCTACGTAAGTTATTTTTAGCCAAAATTAATATAACATATTCTTTTTATTAAACATGAGTAAAGAACATTTTGTCTCCTTCTTTAGAATAATAAGTATTAGGACAAATTTAGCCTACATGTAATATTTCTCATCTCAAGGTATTTTTAGGTAACCTCTTTTTATCACTTTGATTGGTTGCATTTTATGCTCCATACCACTTTTATTTTTATGTGGTTGCATTTTTATGCTCCATACCACTTATATATAGGGATATAAGTAACAAGTAGTTGCATTTTATGCTCCATACCACTTGGTTTAGAATGGATTTCCGCTATTCTTTAAATAAAACCTTCATCCTTTATTGATTTAAAACATACATGTAAGACGGCTTCAGTGTCCCTTTTCTCTTTATTCAAGATTAGATTCAAAATTTTCTAAACAAATGGTTAAATCAAAGAAGTATGTTAAAGCCAATTTTGGTTTAAAATAATTTACGTTGGAAATATATATAATTCATTCAAAGGTTTAACTAAGATAAATCATAAATTCATGCTAATAATTATTCCATACTTATTTTATTGAAACCAATTTTTATAGTTTAGATAAAGGGTCCACCCCCTACGTAATTGAGCACATTGTCCTCAATGAGCAATTCCCCAAACTTATGGTAGTACAAATAATAAGAAGTTCAGAATTTTGCCATTGGTGGGACAAGAGAATGCAGTAAGGCATGGTAGAGTATCCAAGCTATGAGGTTAGAAACATAATAAAAATAACCAAAATATGGAAATGGACAAACAATTTAAAAATCCAAAAAATGCAAATGGAACTAAGTGAAATCCAAAGTATGCAAACCAAACCAATGGCAAATGTGTGACAAGTAGAAAAATAAGAGAAAATAAACAAAAGGATGTAAAAGAAATCAGGCCTCTGGTGGTGGAGGAGGAGGAGGCTGTAGCAACTGGATCACAGTCTGAAGTTGAGTGGAGAGGCCTTGGTAGTGACTCTGCAAAGTGTCCAAGCGAGAGTCAATGCTGCCCTGTGTGATCTCAAGAGACTGGAAGCGATCATTGATCATGGATTCCATGCCGGTAAGTCGAGTGTCGAACATATCCATGCGAGAAAACATACGTGTGAACAGCTCATCATTTGACACTGTAGAAGTGCCTTGGAATGAAGGTCCAGCTCCAGATGTACCTGCACCGGTAGTAAAACCAGGGAAAGGAGGTGGCTGATCCTCCTCAATGTCAGTAGCTGCAGGTATGTCTTCGTCAGTGGTTTCCGCTGGGGCACCTATTACTCGATATGTATCCCCAAATTTTTCCACAATCTTCATGTGAATCATAAGATCAACATCTAATCTAGTTCCTCTACCACCTCCTAAGCTATCATAAATAGGTCTAGCTGGATCCCACATCCTCAAATAGGTGGCAATGCGTGTAACAAAGCTACCCATCACAATGGCTCCCTTGTCGGCGCGTGCCACTCGAGCCCATTTTTGGCATAGCCAATAACCCACATTTAACGACACTCCATTTTTAATAGCCCATAAAAAATAAAGTTCACTGCGCCCTACAACTCCTTCACTCTCATTTCGTCCAAAAATAGTATGAACCAAAAACTTATGGATGTATCGTAAAGCGGGGCTTTTTAATTTTGATGCTTTGGATGATCTAGCACTATAAACACTGCTGTCTGCTAACTCACCCCACCTATGACGATCCATAAAATCATTCGGGACTTGGGTGACCGCATTTTCAGTAGGAAAATAAAAAATGTGACTAACCTCATCTATTGATAATTCAAAATTTCTTCCTAGGAGTCTAAATGTGATTTTATTCCTAAAACTGTTAGCTGGAAATTTAATTGATGCAGAAAGGGAGCTTAAAAATTCTAATGTGAGGGGCGGATACACAAGGTCTTTCATTTCAATAAAGGAACCCCACCCCACACGTTTCAACGGTTCAATCACAGCATCTTTAAGCCCCACAATCGACAAAGCATGATCATCAATAAATTTATTTGGTAAAATGGGGCGTAGTAGAAGTTTATTGTACCTCTCTAATTGGTCGCTGGAACCCATATCAAATGGAGGCAGTGGTGTAGTGTCCGAAGAAGGCGTGGAAGATCTTGTGGTGGAGCCTCGTCTAGCCGCTACCGATGAAGGAGGACGGCTGCGCTTGTACCTAGGAGGCATGATGTGAAGAATATTGAAGAAAATCAGATATAAGTGCAAGAAGATGAGGGAAAATGAGAGAAAATTGAGAGAAAATGAGAGAGAGGGGTTGTAGCGGCTAGGGCGTGTTGAGTTGAATGAAACAGCGCTAGGGTGTGTCATTTAAATAAGGTAGCACGCACGGTCGTGCAGGGTGACATGGTCCAGGGCGTGCAGTCCTCTGGATGGCTAAGTTCAAGCGGGCACGGGCGTGCAGGGTGACACGGTCCAAGGCGTGCACCTCTCTGAAAGTCCTGCAGGGCAACTTATCTTACCTGGCACGGGCGTGCGGTGCTGCACGGCCTGAGGCGTGCACTTCTCTGGATGTCTGGCGCCTGCGGGCACGGTCTGAGGCGTGCACCTCTCTAGAAGTCTTGCGCATGCGTGCACGGGCGTGCTGCGCGGCACGGCCTTGGGTGAGCACCTCTCTGGAAGTCCTGCAGGGCACTCATCTTACCTGGCATGGGTGTGCAGCTCTGCACGCCTGAGGGCGTGCATGAAGGCACGGGCGTGCGTCTCTGCACGGTCCAGGGCGTGTTACCCTCTTCTTTCTCAAATTTTAATTACCTTTTGAGCACGGTCTAGCTAAGTTACACACCCAGATTATCTTAACTTTTTGGCAACTGTAAAAAGCAAATAAAGTTATAACAAACTCATAAAACAAACTAATCATAATGAAAATGGGTTGTCTCCCATAAGCACTTTTGTTTAACGTCGTTAAGTTCGACGTACCAAACCTGATTAAAGCTTACTCAAGATTGATAGCGGTTTTAACAGGATCAAAATTTCCACCTTGGTAAACCTTTAGTCGGTGAGCATTAACTTTGAAACTTCGGTCACTGTCCATAATATCTACTGCTCCATGCGGGAAAATTTCTTTAATAGTGAAAGGACCGGACCACCTTGAGCGCAGTTTTCCTAGAAAAAGGCGGAGTCTAGAGTTGTAGAGTAATACCTGCTGGCCTACCCTTAGATTCCGCAGAATAATACGCTTATCATGCCACTGTTTGGTGCGTTCTTTATAGATCTTGGCATTTTCATAAGCGTGGAGCCTCATTTCATCCATCAGATTCAATTGAAGCAACCTCTTTTGACCAGTTTCCTTAGTATCAAAGTTAAGAAATTTGATTGCCCAATATGCCTTGTGCTCCATCTCGACAGGGAGGTGACAAGCCTTACCGTATACCATTCGATATGGTGACATGCCAATTGGTGTCTTGAATGCAGTTCTATAGGCCCAAAGAGCATCATCGAGCTTCTTGGACCAGTCCTTTCTTGATTGGCCAACAGTTGTCTCCAAGATCTTTTTGATTTCCCGGTTCGTGACTTCTACTTGTCCGCTTGTTTGAGGGTGATATGGAGTACCTACACGATGTGTAACGCCATATCTAGAAAGTAGTGAGTCAAGGTACTTGTTACAGAAATGCTTACCTCCATCGGTGATTATTGCCCTTGGAGTACCATGCCGTGTGAAAATGTATTTCTTGATGAAGCTCATTACACTTTTGGCATCGTTATTGGGAAGTGCGATAGCTTCTGCCCATTTTGACACGTAATCCACCGCCACTAGGATGTATTGATTTGAATATGATGATGGAAAAGGTCCATGAAGTCCAGACCCCAAACATCAAAGATTTCAACTTCAAGAATGTTATGCAAAGGCATCTCATGTCTTTTTGAAATGTTACCTAACCTTTGACAGCGATCACAAAGACGTACATAGTTAAAAGCATCTTTAAATAGATTAGGCCAATACAAACCGCTTTCCAAAATACGTGCCGCTGTTTTGTTTGCTCCAAAATGTCCTCCACATTCCATTGAATGGCAGAATTTAAGAACACTTTCCATTTCACTTTCCGGTATGCACCGTCGAAATAACTGATCACTACAATATTTGAACAAAAATGGCTCCTCCCAATAGTAGTATTTGATATCATGGAAGAATTTTTTCTTTTGTTGATAAGAAAAATTGGGGGGAATGATTTTGCAAACAAGATAGTTGACTATATCAGCATACCAGGGAGTTTGAGTCATTAGCAGAAGATGCTCATGGGGAAAGCTCTCATTGATTTGTAGCTCGGTTGTATCCTCTTCTCCTAATTCTAACCTGGAAAGGTGATCAGCCACCAGATTCTCGGTTCCCTTTTTGTCCTGAATTTCCAAATCAAATTCCTGCAATAAGAGAACCCAACGAATCAGTCTCGGTTTAGCATCTTTCTTTTTTAGCAAATATTTGATGGCTGAGTGGTCCGTGTAAACTATTGTTTTGGCCCCAATTAAATATGCTCGGAATTTGTCAAAAGCAAAAACAATAGCTAACAATTCTTTTTCAGTAGTTGCATAATTCAATTGAGCGTCATTCAATGTGCGACTAGCATAATAAATGACATGCAACTTCTTGTCCTTTCGTTGTCCAAGAATAGCTCCAACAGCATGATCACTAGCATCACACATAAGTTCAAATGGAAGAGTCCAATCTGGTGTAGTGGTGATAGGTGCTGAGATCAACTCCTTCTTTAATATGTTAAAAGCATCTAAACACTCTTTGTCAAAATTGAAAGGGACATCTTTAACTAATAAATTGCAAAGAGGTTTTGTGATTTTTGAGAAGTCCTTGATAAACCTTCTGTAGAACCCTGCATGACCAAGAAAACTTCTTATGCCTTTCACTGAGTTAGGAGGAGGTAGTTTTTCAATTACCTCGATTTTGGTTTTGTCTACTTCAATTCCTTGCTGAGAGATTTTGTGCCCCAAGACAATACCTTCACTAACCATGAAATGACATTTTTCCCAATTCAACACAAGGTTAGTATCTTCACATCGCTGCATTACTAAAGATAGATTATAAAGACATGCATCGAAAGAAGAACCAAATACAGAAAAATCATCCATAAATATCTCAATGGATTTCTCAACCATATCAGAAAATATGGACATCATGCATCTTTGGAAAGTTGCAGGAGCATTGCATAGTCCGAAGGGCATCCTCCTATAGGCAAAAGTGCCATAAGGACAAGTGAAAGTAGTCTTTTCCTGATCTTCTGGAGCAATGGGTATTTGAAAGTACCCGGAATAACCGTCCAAGAAACAGTAGAAAGGATAACCTGCAAGTCTTTCAAGCATTTGATCAATAAAGGGTAAGGGGAAATGGTCTTTACATGTTGCTTTGTTTAATTTTCTGTAATCAATGCACACACGCCAACTTGTGACTGTTCTAGTGGGAATTAACTCATTATTTTCATTAAAGATGACAGTCATACCTCCCTTCTTTGGCACCACTTGAATAGGACTTACCCAACTACTATCGAAGATTGGATAGATAATACCGGCATCCAGAAGTTTTATGATTTCAGCTTTCACCACCTCCTTCATGTTCGGATTCAAACATCTTTGATGTTCGATTGAAGGTTTGTAGTCATCTTCCATTAGGATCTTATGCATGCATATACTTGGGCTTATTCCTTGTAAATCAGAGATTGACCACCCTATTGCCTTCTTGTGCTTTCGAAGAACCTGCAACAACCCTTCCTCTTGATCAAGCGTTAAGTGAGAGGAAATAATAACAGGAAAAGAGTTGTTCTCACCTAGAAATGCATGCTTCAAATGAGGAGGAAGCTGCTTCAGTTCTTGGTTAGGTGGTGTGTCTTCTTTTTCTTTTTCTGCATTATTATCGTCTATGCTATATAGAGTTTTATCTACACATGTATCTATTACATCTATTCTAAAGCAATCATCGCAATCCACAGGTAATTTACAAGATTTTAACACATCGAAAACGACTTCCTCTTGACCAACTCGTAATGTTAGTTTCCCATCATGTAGGTCAATTAGAGCTCTTGCAGTTGCAAGAAAAGGTCTTCCAAGGATCAATGATCCCTCTCTTCCTTCATCAATATCAAGGATGACAAAATCAACTGGAAAAATAAATTTTCCTATCTTGACTAGTACGTCTTCTACAATTCCTTTGGGATATTTGATCGATCGATCGTCTAATTGTAGAGACATCCTTGTTGGCTTGAGCTCCCCCATACCTAGCATTTTAAAAACTTCATAAGACATTAGATTTATGCTAGCTCCTAAGTCAGCTAAAGCTTTTTCAAAATTTAGATTGCCAATATTACAAGGGATAGAAAAACTCCCTGGATCCTTTAGCTTTGGTGGCAATTTGTTTTGAATGATTGCGCTGCATTCTTCAGTCAGTTTTACCATTCCTTGATCATCAATCTTTCTTTTCTTGCTCAAGATTTCTTTTAAGAATTTTGCATAACTAGGCATTTGAGCAAGAGCTTCAGCAAAGGGGATGTTTATTTGAAGCTTCTTGAAGACGTCCAGGAATTTCATGAAGCTTTGATCATCTTGCGTCTTTTTTAATCTTTGTGGAAATGGAATGGGTGGGATATAAGGTTTTAACTCTTCCTTCTCCACTAGATCGATAATAGGAGCCCTTTTCTCCTCTTTCTTCCCCTCCTCCTTCTCTTTTCTGGGGTTGCCCTCCACTTCTCTTCCACTCCTCAAGGTGATGGCTTGAACCTGCTCTTTAGGATTTTTTTTTGTGTTGCTAGGTAACGTACCTTGAGGTCTAGTTGCCATCATGTTTGCAAACTGTCCCATTTGGATTTCTAGATTTCTTATCGCAGCTTGTTGTATTTTATTATGTTCTCTTGTTTCGTTCATGAAATCCATGTGCGATTTGGAAAGGGCAGTAAGGAGATCATCATGAGACTTCTTTTCAGGAGGCGAGAAACCTGGTGGTGCATTTAAAGTGTTATTAGAATTACCATATGAAAGGTTCGGATGATTTCTCAACCTGTTATCGTAAGGATTCGAATATGGATAATTCCTCCTCTATTGGTTCATCACATAGTTCACTTGTTCCAAAGTTTGTGGGTTTGCAGAATCTAACATGCATTCTCCAACTCCATGCGGTTCGTTACATCTGTCACAAGTTTGCATGATAGAATTTACAGACTTAGTGGTTAACAAATCTAACTTTCTTACCATGTTGTCAACCTTTGCATTTAGTGCTATGATGGCATCAATTTCATAAATTCCAGCAGTTTTTCTTCTTTCAGAACTGCTTTGATAATGGCTATTGCTTGCCATTTCTTCTATTAAATCGTATGCCTCATCGATCTCTTTTCTTTCAAAGGATCCTCCTGCAGCTGCATCCAAAGTGATTTTAATGTTAGGTGACAATGAATTATAGAAAGTTTGGACTTGTAACCATTTGGGCAGACTATGGTGAGGACATTTTCTAAACAAATCCTTGAATCTTTCCCAAGCCTCATACAAGCTTTCTTGATCATGATGAGCAAAGGTCATAATCTCATTTCTTAATTTGGTTGTTTTAGAAGATGGAAAGAATTTTGCCAAAAATTTTTAGGCTAACTATTCTCAAGTTGTAAAACTTCCAGCAGGACAAGATTGTAGCCATGATCTTGCTTTGTCCCTTAGAGTGAAAGGAAAGAGTCTCAATTTAATGGCATCTTCAGAAACACCATTTTGTTTGAAGGTGTCACAAATTTCCAGGAAATTAGTGATATGAGCATTAGGGTCTTCACTAGGCAGTCCTCCATATTGAATAGAAGTGGAAAGCATTTGAATTATTGCAGGTTTGATTTCAAAATTATTTGCTTCCACTCTTGGTCTAGTGATGCTGGAGGTAGCTCCATTGAGAGAAGGAGTAGTATAATCTCGCAAGGTACGGACGTTTGGCTGCTGTATGATTTGAGGATTTGCAGCAAGAGGTATATTCTGAAGTTGAGGATTAATTCCGTCCATGTTTGATTGTTGTTCGGATCTGTTTTCTTGTGCTCTCCTTGCTGCGTTGTTTCTTCTGCAGGCTTTTTCTATTTCTGGATCAAAGATCAGAGGTTCTGTCCTTCTGGATCTTCTTTGCATAAAACCTGAGATATTCTATAGAGAAATTAAAGATGAATAAGTAAGTGTCTAAATTAATAACAAGACAATTCATATTGATATTGGTATTGCCAATTCCCCGGCAACGGCGCCAAAAACTTGACAGCTTATTTCGCAAGTGTACGAATCGCTACAAGTAATATATGATGAGTAAGATATCGTTCCCATGAGGATTGTAATCCAAGTACCAAAATTATGTTATCTCGTTATTATTTAAACGATAATGAGAAAATTGTTTATAGAAATTAAATTCAACAAGTAAAAATAAGAAGTTAAGCAAGCAATTATTGATTAAAGAACTCAAGGAAGTAAAACTACTAGGGGTTTTGATTTCACTTAACTCTATCCAATTTATTTCATTAGTTCATTGATCAATTTAATTATTCAAGTAGGGGAAACAACCCAAAAATCACTAACAAGCTCTCCCGATGTATTGTTAGCTATTTTAACCCGGTCTAATTACCTATCTTCCAATAGTGCAATCAAACATGAATTAAATCATTAAGTTTTATGGTTTGTTTTGTGAATTCATAACCTAAGGTCATTAACTTATGAAAACCCCCCATGAGTCAAACCGTATAGCTTCCGCATCAAGTTATTATTCTCATGTGTTTTATTAACCTTTTCATATCAAAGATCCTTCTTCCGATAGAGATAATTGAAATAAATCAATTTAGGGGAAAATTCTGCCTATAAGCATTAAGTTCATTAATAAATCATAACTTGAATAAGGAAAAATAAATCTAATTGCATAAATTGGAAAAGAGATTAAGCTACATCAAACCCCTAGTATAAGAGTTTAGTTACACATAGTACTTAAATAAAACTCAACAATACTTGATAAATATTCCATGATCAATAAAGATAATGAAAGAAATAAACAAGATTAAGAGTTGGAAATAAGAACTAGAGAGGGATTGCTTGAAAGGCTTCCTTGAACTTTGCACAACTCTTCAATACTTAACTTCTAAAAGAAAATGAAGCTAACTATAAAACTATAAAACTATAAGAGAAAAGAATAGATGTAGAGTGTAGGAAAGATGGGATTGCTTCTTATTTGGAGTGGCTCCTTCTCTTCCTTATATAGACTTCTTGGGGGAACAAGCCTTGTATGTTAATGAGTAAAGTTCAACTTTGTGAGGTGGAAAAGTTTTGTAAATCAAGCCATGAATTGCTCTCAATGATGGTTTCTCAATTGCACATGGTTGAACTTTGACTGGCATGTGAAGGAGGTATCCAAAGCATCTTGTGAAAATGGTAGGAATTAGTTGGCAACTTTTGACTCAAAGTATTGCTTTCTTGCTTTGCACAGGCGTGTTGCCTGGCACGGCCTGGGGCGTGCCCGGCTTTGAAGGTTTAGAGGCTTTGGCACGGGCCGTGTTCCGTAGCATGGTCTGGCAAGCTAGCGCGCACGGGCGTGCTATCTGGCCGTGCAGTCTCCTGGAAGTCTTGGTGATAGCGCGCACGGCCGTGCAGGATAGCACGGTTGGGGCATGCATCTCTCTGTCTCTTAGTTTGTCTCGCCTTGTGCCAGACACGGCCGTGCTTCTTAACACGGGCTGGGGCGTGCCAATTGTACTTTGCCTTGTTTTTGTTCTTTTCTTTGCAAAATCCTACAATTTTCTTTCCAATCAAGTGAGTTGTGTTTAAAGGAAGCTTTTGATTTAAAACATACAAATATTATATAAAAACTAATTTAAATAAATTAAAAGTTCTAATAATCTTAGTGAAAATTACAATAAAAACACTATAAAAATCAACACTATCACTAATTCAGATTGGGCTGGACGTCGAATCTCACGGGGGTCTACCACATGCTGGTGTATGTTTTTGGGAACTTCATTGATCTCTTAGAAGTGTAAAAAGCAAGATTGTATTTCCAAATCTTCAACAGAAGCAGAATATAGATCCATGTCTACTGCATGTTCTGAAATCATTTGGCTTCGCAGGCTTTTAGAAGAACTTGGTGTCAAGATTAACTTCTACACACCTCTTTATGTAGATAATTCAAGTGCAATTTAAATTGCCTCCAATCCTGTCTTCCATGAGAGAACAAAACACATGGAAGTGGATTGCCACTATATTAAAGATCTTGTACAAGAAGGTGTTGACAGCTTATTTCGCAAGTGTATGAATCGCTACAAGTAATATATGATGAGTAAGATATCATTTCCACGAGGATTGTAATCCAAGTACCAAAATTATGTTATCTTATTATTACTTAAATGATAAATGAGGAAATTGTTTATAGAAATTAAATTCAACAAGTAAAAATAAGAAGTTAAGCAAGCAATTATTGATTAAAGAAATCAAGGAAGTAAAACTACTAGGGGTTTCGATTTCACTTAACTCTATCCAATTTATTTCATTAGTTCATTAATCAATTTAATTATTCAAGTAGGGGAAACTGTGGGTCCCGAGTGTGTATGGCACAACCCAAGAGGGGGGGTGAATTGGGTTTTAAAAAAAAACTGAAATAAATTTTAGAAATTCTAAACAAGAATTAGAATTCTAAGTGCAGCGGAAAAACACACAGAACTTTGTGAGAGTAGAATATGGATTAGAATCTCCTCACAATGTTCTAATTTCAGATATAGAAAGTCTGTGCAAAGTGCAGCTATTGATTAGAACAGCTTCACACTGACTTGTACAATATCAGAGCTTCTTTATGAAGGAAAGTTATTGAACTCAGAACTTCCTCATAAAGTTTGCAAAACCATATAACACTATGTGAAAGATAGTTATTAGAACTTCTTCACAGAGTCTTAATCAAATGTTAAAGTAACTTTATGATGAAGAGTTATCAGGATTAGAACATCCTCATAAAGTTTAGAAAACAAAATAGAAACCCAAACAGTGAATTATATTGGAAATAGAACAACAGTTAGAACATTGTATATTCACTATATTAGAATACCAGAGTTCTAACGTTTAGAATAGATGAAACTTATTGTCGTTTTAGAACATCTGAATATTAACAATTTCAGCGTTTCTAAAAATTAAACAAGAGTGTGAAAGAGACCGTATCAACCAAACTTCAGAAATAAAGAGATCAACACCGAGAGTTATAGTGGTTCGGCACTAACTCGCCTACATCCACTCCCCAAGACGCATCTTGAGATCCTCCACTAAGTTATCTCTTTTAAAGGGTAAGAGACAAACCAACAGTACAAGGCAAATAGATCAACAACCTAGATCTACCCTTTTTGTCCCACTAGATTTTCCAAAGGTTCTAGTTAACCTCAACCCTTTCTGTTTTTGGTAGAGTACAGAAAACTCAATTCAAGACATTGCTATCCCACACATGGAGAAGGTCGCTTGATAACCTCTATCTCAATAGCTTCTAACCTAAGCTATTACACTCAAAAGTTTAACAAAATAAAGAGCCTGTCTACTGTAGAATACAGATTCTAAATAGACAGAAAGAAACGCCTATATAAGCACAGGAAAAATAATTTTATCAGATTAGAAAATCGATTAGAACACAGAATTGTTTTTCAAAAAGAAATTGTAAAAATTCTTTTCACTTTAAATATTGAAAACGTTATGTGTAGAGATGAAAAGAAAATGGGGGTAGAGTAAGTTTTGAGAGAAAAAGATTCGTTCAATGAGAGAGAGTGCTCTTAAAACAATTACTCTTACTTCACCAAATGTTTAAGGCGTGAATGTTCCTTTATATATAGGAAACAAGGAAGCTGTCACTTTTGGAAAGAGATTGAAAACAGAATATCTTCTTTCCTTATTTTTAGAAGATGTGAAAATCTTTGTTACCAAAAATTATTTCATCCTTTTTGGTGAAATAATTTTTGGTAAGAGAATAAAACCCGATTTTCACTTTCCTTTAGAAAAGATTTTTGACAGCATTTATTTTGGAAAGAATTATTTGCGGATAGATGCATTTACCAAAACCGAAAAAGATTTTCCTTTATTTTTAAGGTAAGAGAATAATTTTAAAATACTTTAGATCTTTCAAAGAAAATATTTCCGAAAAAGTGAATGATTTTATTACCAAAAACTTTAGAGAAGAAATCTCTTTAGTTTTAGGAAAATAAATCTTTTCGATTTAAAGGAATATTTTTTGAAAATTAAAATAAAGGAATTTATTTAAAAAAAAAAATAATTTCCGAAAATACTTTTGAGAGAGAAAAAGATTTTTGTGCTCATATATAACCTTTCTCTCTATCCTACAAAGTTTCCTAAATGCCTAGATGACTAGGATCTTCGAAATCTTCACTCTCAATGTAGGACTTGCCTTGTATGATTTCTTTCCAAAGAAATTCTGCATAAAATAAAATTAGCACAAATATAATTTAAATTTATTTATTTTGTATTAATCATCAAAATCCGAGATTTGACCCTTGAGCCAACAGAAACAACTCTGAATTCACTAACAAGCTCTTCCGATGTATTGCTAGCTATTTTAATTCCATTTAATTACCTATCTTCCAATAGCGCAATCAAATATGAATTAAATCATTAGGTTTTGTAGTTTGTTTATGAATCCATAAATTAAGGTTGTTAATTCATGAAAACTCCCCATGAGTCAAACCATATAGCTTCCGCATTAAGTTATTATTCTCATGTGATTTATTAACCTTTTCATATCAAAGATCCTTCTTCCGATAGTGATAATTGAAATAAATCAATCCAGGGGAAAACTCTGCCTAGAAGCATTAAGTTCATCAATAAATCATAACTTGAATAAGGAAAAATAAATCTAATTGCATAAATTGGAAAAGAGATTAAGCTACATCAAACCCCTAGTATAAGAATTTAGTTAGACATAGTACTTAAATAAAACTCAATAATACTTGATAAATATTTCATAATCAATAAGAATAATGAAAAAAATAAACAAGATTAAGAGTTTAGAAATAAGAACTAGTGATAAGTTGCTTGGATGGCTTCCTTGAAACTTTGCACAATGCTTGAATACTTAACTTCTAAAAATAAACTATATACAAAACTATAAGAGAAAGAAAGAGTGGAGTGTAGTGTAATGTGTGAGATGGGATCTCTACAATGCATCCTTCCTCTCTTTATATAGACTTCTTGGGAGAGAACTTCTACATTGTTTAGGGAATAAATTCCACCTTGTTTATGGAATAAAGTTCTCAATCAAGCCTTCAATTTCTCTCACATGTGCATAAATTAAGGCTTGATTTGTATGTGAAGAAAGTTGTCCAAGAGTAGCTCTTGAAATTGGTGAAAATTGGTTGGCAACTTTTGACTTAGTTTAGGATTCCTTGCTTGGCACGGGCGTGCGCTCTAGCATGGTCAGAGGCGTGCTAGGCTCTGAAAGTCTGGAGGTTTTAGCACGGGCGTGTTGCTGCGGCACGGGCCAGGATTGTATCTTCAATGCGGGCACGGGCGTGCTGATTAGCACAGGCTGGCCGTGCTAAATTATATTTTTCCTCATTTTTGTTTCGGAATTGGTGTTGATATCTCAACCAACTCCAATTTGAGGGGGGTGTTAACAGGATATTATTCACGAAAATATGGCAGCAGATTAACACATTCACATTATTGACTTATCATGATTTTGGGCTCATTATAATGCAATAATAATGCTTGTACAGCTAGGGCAATATCTTCCTTTCACACCTGTATTTGTACAGTATATATATCCATTCACTGTAGCTGCAAGAATATTAACAAAGATACAATTTCTTCAATTCATATTACTTTCTTTCTCAATTTCTTTGATTATCAAGTTGTGCGCAAACTGCTCCAAATAGAGAGTTGATATAGAATCAGACCAAGAATAAAGAAATATTTATGTTCTAGTAAAAGAAGGGATGTAATGGCTGATGCCAAAACTAAGAAAATTTCACATGTGAACCATTAATAAAAGAAGCAATTGGCTACATGCAAGAGGAATTATATTAACCAATTTTTACATACTATAATTTTCACCAATACTTTCAATCAAATAACCACCCTCGACCCAATTAAGAAGCAGATAGCGTGAATGCGTGATTACATATAGGACAACACATATTTTTCAATTTGACTCCAAAGATTAACCAAATAAAATGATGCCATATTCATTCTATTGCTTTTAACACTGGAAAAACCAAACACAAAGAACTGGCAGAAGAAATATGGAAGATAAAATTAGGAGCAATTAATTTTTTGTCGTGAAGTACCTATCATTTGCAAGATTCCTGCCTCAATTCTTCAGGCGCTTCAAGGGTCGCAAGGTAGTTTGAATAAATTTGTGAGGATGCTCAACATGACAAACAAAACCCATCTCTTTCAATATGTGCCTTTCTGTTCTTCTCAGTTCCACCTTCAACTCTGCAAATTTCTTCAAGTACATACCACAAAGCTCTAGGAGCACCAAAACTGCTAGCTAGAATTAAAAGAAAGAATACAAAATCGCAATTCAAAGGTTAAGATAAAAGACTAATATATTCATACGAATATAAGCTTTTGTTTGCTAGTTTACACTTTATAATTGAAATAAGCAATGACAATTATACTTTATGTTTAACAAACTCCGAGATTCCTATAATTATAGTCAAATTAACACTTATAAAGCAATTAAAAAAAAAAATTTAAGCTGGAAGGCCATGTCCCCTTCTCTCCATCCGTTCTCACTAGGGGTGGCCACGGTTCCGGAACCGGCGGTTCCGGTTCCAAAAAAACTGGAACCGGAACCGACCGAAAAGTTTCGGTTCCGGGAACGGTTCCGGTTCCGGTACGGTGACCAAACCGACAGTTCCGATCGATTTTCCGGCGAATCACATAATTTTAAATTTTAAATTTTGAAGACCCGTTTTAAAAAATATATATTTGAACATAAAAAATTAAAAGATACACCTAAAAAATTAAAAAATACTTCAATTAAATTTATTTTTTTTAAAGACTTGAACATAATTATTTTTTAAAAAAAAAAATTTCAACTGAATTTTTTTTTTGTTTAAAAAAGTTTGAACATAATTTTAAATTTTGAAGACCGGTTTAAAAAAAAAATATTTGAACATAAAAAATTAAAAGATACACCTAAAAAATTAGAAAATACTTCAATTAAATTTATTTTTTTAAAGACTTGAACATAATTAAGAGATTTCACAACAAAAATTTAAAAAAAAAAAAAAAAAAAACCTGATAGTTTGGCTAGAACTGCCGGTTCGAACCGGCGGTTCCAGTCCGGTTCCGACCGGTTCTCTGGAACCGCCGGTTCCGGTTCCAGAAAATTTGGAACCGAAATTCTCCGGTTCTGATTCGGCCCGGTTCCGATTCCCACCGGTTCCGGTTACGGTTCCAGACCGGTTCGAACCAACGGTTACGGTTCCCGGAACCGTAATATGTCCATCTCTAGTTCTCACAAGTACCAAATCTCCTACCTATATTACTATCCATTCATGAATTGTGAATCCAACTTTGCCGTCCACACCTGCAGAAATGAGGCTCCTTACTTGATCCTTGCGCATGATTTTTCGCAAGTATGGATGCAAAATACGAAGGGATCATTGGTTTAAGAGGTAGGTCATGGTTTAATTAGTGAGTCATAAAAATATTAATAATATATAACAATTAAATAATTATAATTTAAAATAATTACAATATAATAAAAATATAAAAAAAAATGGTCCTGGCCAATCAGGCCTGTGCGGATCAGCCTGCTGGACATCGGGACCATCGGTTCAATCCTAATAAACATTAAAATAACAAACTTTCATAGTTCTTTACCTGAAAAAAAAAATCTATTACTGATCCCTTTAACTAGATTTATTTATCCTAATAAACATACTATTCAACTTTCAATTAAATTTATGTTTAATAAATAGGAAATTATTTGCCTAAACCGGGTCTATAGCCACCCTTACGGATCCAACCAGTAATAGTAAGAATTCTTTAAAAAATGTTCCGACTTTTTTTTTTCCCAGTGTATAGTCAAAAATATCATTGTTTCAACGAAAAATCTTATTCTATTGGTTTAGTCCACGAGTGAGGCTATAGATCCGGTTTAGGTAAAATTTTTCGTACGCTATTTTGAATATAAAAATATTCTACCATTAAATTCACAAATCAAACAAATTATTTATTAATTCCATCCCTAAAATTTATTTTATTATATAAGAGGAGAGCCAAGCTCTAAGAAATTAAAAGCTAAGTTTAGGATAGGATACTCCCTTACGTCATGATTTAAACAGTGAAATAAACCAACAAGAAGACTACTAAGCACATGCGTACTAACATTATATTAAACATAGCAGGCTATTTGAGACATTTATTCTTTTTTATGCAAGTTCATATTTAACTGGTACAAGCAATAAAGCTTCTTTCTTATGAGTAGCAAGACCAGAACCAGATGCCTCTTCCATATTAATGTCTGCCTCCTTCATATTGCCAGGTAACTTCCAATCAAAGCAAAACAAAAGGTTTGCAAGCGCAATCTCCACCAAAGACAATGCCATAGTTATACCAGGACAGACTCTCCTGCCACCACCAAATGGTAAAAATTCATAATTTTGCCCTCTAAAATCAATGGAGTTATCAATAAATCTCTCTGGAAAGAATTCTTCGGGATTTTTCCAAGTTTTTGGATCTCTTCCAATTGCCCATACATTGACATGGACTCGAGTTTTGGGATAAATTTCATAGCCATTGATGCTAAATTGTGACATGGTTTCTCTTGTAACTAGTAGTGTTCCTGGTGGGTGCAATCTCAGTGTTTCCTTGACCACCATCTTTAGGTATTCAAGCTTGTTAATATCTCTTTCAGATACTTTTGTTTTGTCTCCAATTAATCGTCTGATTTCTTCTTGTGCTTTTCTCATAACTCGAGGATTTCTGACAAGTTCTGCCATAGCCCAGACTAATACTATTGCTCCAGTGTCCACTCCACCCAGGAATATATTCTGATATACATGTGTACATATTACATTGAAATATTTTAACAGTGTCAAAAATTCAAGTCGGAACTAAGGATTGCTCATGAATTCTAAAATTTTTTTATCAGAAATTATTACTCAGAGTTAATTGTAAATTAATTGATTTGTTAGATTGTAAATGCTTTGATTCAACAATGAAATATAGTTTTACTCTTTTTTCATTGGCTTGGGCCATGAGTAAACCCATGAACTTGGTCTAGACAAATCAATTCAACTAATTCATAACTAGCAAACAAAAGAAGAAAAAGAATTAAAGAA
The DNA here is from genome assembly GCF_041381405.1 of Jatropha curcas. Classification (NCBI taxonomy): domain Eukaryota; kingdom Viridiplantae; phylum Streptophyta; class Magnoliopsida; order Malpighiales; family Euphorbiaceae; genus Jatropha; species Jatropha curcas. The sequence continues at coordinate 2,656,255 of NC_143155.1, read as the reverse complement.
TGAAGAGATTAACGTCTTGTTTGAACCATAAAATATTGTTGAATTTGAAGAGAGCATAATTCTTATCACATAGAATAGCTATTCATCATTTTGATTCAAATTTAAACTTGAAATAATTATTTTAACCAATAGCAAATTTATAATGTTAAATTTTAGTTGAATGTTTAATCATAAAATAATTCATTATATGTAATAGATATTTTTCAAATTTATAAAAAACAATATTTGATGAAAAAACAATTATTGACTAGCTATTCTATTTCTTTTTAATTTAGTTCACTAACCAAACAAAGTTTTTAAGAATCAATAGGAATATTACCATGATAATTGCTTTGATGTGACTTTTAGAGAATTGAATTCCTTCAGATTCAGTTTGATATCTCTCCAAATCCAACAAAACATCGACAATATCTTGATGTCCATGCTTCTCTTTTCCCTTTTGGATATGATCCTCAATAATCTTCTGGTAGAATTCATCAAGTTCTTGAAAGCTTCTTTCCAGTTTTGAATGGAGACCTGTAACCCTATCAACAATCCAACCCACATAAGGAAAAAAGTCAGATGCAGAAAAACCCCCTAACTTGGCCAAAGCTTCATGAATCACTTCTTGAAACCTTTCCTGGGTAAATCCTCTTGTTGCAAAACTATTCCCAAAAGCTACTCTACAAGTAACATTTGCAGTAAGAGACATAATTTTTTCACTAAGATCCACAGGAGAAGAAGAAGAAGAAGATTTTAAAATCGAATCTATGAAAAGACCCACTTCTTCTTCTCTAACGGATTGAAACGATTGAACTCTTTTAGCACTAAAAAGCTCAAGAACACAAATCTTTTTTATTTCTCTCCAGTAATCTCCATAAGGTGTAAAAGCTATATCAAGATAGTTGTAAGATAGTCTTCCAGTACCAGCCAAGCGAGGTCTACTACAACTATTGAGGTCATTTATTTTGATAAGCTCTTTTGCTGCTTCTGCAGAGGAGATAATAAGTGTAGGAACTTGACCAAACTGGAGAAGCATGACAGGACCATATTTCTTGGACAGTTGCCATAAAGAGTAATGAGGTAAGGTCCCAAGTTGGTGTAAATTTCCTATTATAGGAAGTCTAGGAGGACCTGGTGGAAGGTGCTTGCTATTTAGTTTCTTTTTCAAAAGAAAAATGAAGGGTAAGAGAAGAAGAAGAAGAAGAGATAACCACATATGTAGATGAAAAGAAGCCATTTTTTGTCTGTGTTGGAAGAGCATATATTCGAAGCAGAGGAGACTACTATATATAGGAAAAAAAACTGTAACACCAAACCCCAATACTATTTTTTATTCTTTTTGTAAACAGGTTAATTGAGGGAAAGCTTTATTAAACTAAGTACGATTAACTTAAAAAAATAGATTTAAAAACTCAAACTCATAAAAACTCGTTAATAGATTTAATAAACCAGCTTCATAATTTAATAGATGAAGATCAATATTATTAAAGATTTTAAATGAGGTCTTCTTGGACATGAATTTCAAGCAGTTGATTTGCACTCCCAGTATATATATCCAGATCTTAATACCAAGGACTGATTAATCCGGCTCAAGGCTTAGTCACAGTTAAGTGTTTAGTAGGGATTAAACTCGAGAGCTCTTTCCACGTACTCAGCCTGCATTGCCAACTGAACCAACCATAGGTTATAATTTTGTTTGAATATAATATTATTAAAATTTCATTAATAACTCCAAATTAATACAAATAATACAAAGAGAACAGAAGCTCTCTCCTAAAGACTAGATATAGAATATTATTATAATTAAAATAGTCATCGTTTAATGATCTATGAAATCCTAATAAAAATTATTGGAAGGTGAACTTGAAAAATTGATAGAATTTTAAAGTAGTTGGCTAGACAAACTCTCTAAATCAAGATGGAGATAAATTACAAAAAAATAACGGAAATATAATTTACATAGATCCATGTCAACAAACATAAATCTATAATTTATTTGACAAAATACATAAATATTTGCAAAAAAAAAAAAAAAAAAAAAAAAAGAGAAATAAGAGAAATAAGAGGGAGGCGTTATCATATCTATACGCTTGATTCTTGTATTTTGATGGAGAAATAGATAAAAAATTTTAATGAAGAGGAGAGAAGAGATGGGCTAGGATTTTTTTTTATTTTGTAACCGTCCTAGCTTCAAAAGTTTTTTTCGTAATATAATTTATATATAAGTATTAATACGTATTTAACAATAAGAAAAGGAATAACATCACAACTAAAATTTTGAGTTTGTTTTAATTTGTTCTTTTGGATATAACTATTCTTTTATATGACATGCATTGGAATGTTGACTATACTCATTATATACTCATTTTTGTACTATTTTAATTTTTTTTATCTATATAATATTAAACCATAAATTTTTACTTAGATTAAAAGAAATATAAGTAGTTAATTTGTATTGCATTTTGCCGCACAAGCTATTTGTAATATTGCTTCTTATGTACTTAATTCTATTTTTATATAATGATATGATCTCAAACTGAATTAATAATGGCAATTATTTTGACTACAGTGATACTATTTCTTTTAGAATTTACTTTCTAGAACTTGACAATCTTAAATATTCTCGCTCCTTTTCTTTCATTTTTTTTTATCTTTGGAACCAAATCTACCATGTTTCAGGCATGTCGTAAATTCATTAGCATAGACAGTTTGTCCTTCAAGGGCTTTAAATGCCAGACGCCCTCCTTCTTCTTTCTTTCTTCTCCTCCTCTCTTCTCCTCCGTTCGCAGTGTCGTCCCAGTCTCTTGCCACGCCGCTCCAAGCCACCTGACGCCTCCATCTCCGCTCCATTGCAACCCCGGTCGCCGGAGGATCACTTCTCATTGGCGTTCGCAGTCATCAGTCAGTTCAGGTACATTTGATTTTTTTTTTTCGTTTTTTTTTTTGTGAATTGCAATCTATGTCTTTTTATTATAATCATTTTATATATTATAATCATCTTTTTATTGTAATATTGTTTAGTATAAATTGAATTCATTTATTAAATTGTATTCATTTTTATTGTAATATTGCGTGGAATTCATTTATTAAATTGAATTCATTTTTTTTGTTGCATGACAAAAAATGAGTTGTTATTTAGTTGTCGACAGATTTGTAGTTGTGATTTAGTTGGTGTTGAATTTTGTACATGTGTTATTGAAAAGAATGATAAAATTGGAATTAGGCAAAATTATATATGTAATTTAATCAATGTAATTTTATGTAATGCAATTTTAAAATTTTAGTTTGTGTTGACTTGATTGAAAAATAAAAAATTACATGTTATTAATTAATGTTAAAAAAAGAACTAAATCAATTAAAATATGTGCAAATAAATAAATATAATTGTGTAAATAAAATAAATGACAAATAAACATAGTTATGTAACTAAAATTACTCTTTTTTGTAATTATGAAATAATGCATTTTATTTGTTATTATTGTTATTATTATTCTTAAATATTTTTTTTTTTAAATGAATGATGCGTTTGGGTTGAAGGCCTAGTAGGTGCCATTTTACCTTTGGAGAATGTTGGTATGATATAGAAGTGTTCATTGAAGTGTGTTTGTATTTGAGATTTGATTGTGTTGTGCCGAAGTGCTGCCGAATTTTTTTCCAAAAAATTCAACATGTGGAATCGTACACTTACCTTTATTATAGTAGGTTCATATATATATATATATATATATATATATATATATATATATATATATATATATAACTATATATAACCTTAGTATTGAATAAATGAACTTAGTGAGTTTACATTTATATATAGTTACCCTTATTATAGAAATAACCTTAATAAGTTAGAAGTGTTGATGATCAGGAGAGACAAATTGCAGAATTTAGAGCGCATGTCATGCGGCTGTCCGGTTAGCTCGATGCTAGTACTTCTTCCTCTGATCCTGCACTTGCTACAGATCAAAATGCTTCGACATCTCAGCAGCAGCCACTACCGTCTCCTGATCCTGATGCTGCAGACGATACCTTGGTCACCCCTGCCGACACTACAGCACATCCAGCAGGTACTCCTCCCGGCGATTCAACATTGAATCGTGTAGATGACCAACCGCGTAGATTTGATTTTGGACCTTTTTAGTTTTCCAGTTGTTTTTTGAGATTTTGTTCAGTACATTAACTACATTAACAATTACATTTTTATATTGTTTTTTAATTGCGTTTGTTATATATATATGCGCCAATTTTCACAGGTGCAAAAAAATTATGGTTTTATAATAATATTTATTTTTTTCTTTTTTTTTTATTTTGCGACAGATTTATGACCGAATTGCAACCAAAAATAAAAACTTTAAATTTAAAATTTGCGACCGCAGTTCATAATTGCGACAGACTGTTTCTACAACCAATTTGCGACAACGTTTCGAAAGGAAAACACGACCAAATTTTGCGACTGATTTTTTAGTTTTGTCAGTTGCTAATTTGCGACTGATGAACTAATCGGTCGCAAAATATTTTGCGATGAGCACTTTTGCGACTGATGGTGGTCGGTCGCAAATCGGTCGCGAAGTTTGCTTAGCGACCGATTTCTTGCGTTTAATTGCAATCATTTAATAAATGATTATATTAAATCATTTTGAGCATAAATAAAAGCAACGGCGGGTTACCCTAAATTATTTCAATTAACACATGTTAATCATTAAAGGTCCGACGTGTAAATTCATCATCATTCTCAAGATAAATTAGCTTACTAGCATAATCTGGAAATTGTATTCTTAATCAAATTATTTCACAAATTAATCTTACAAACTCGGATTGCAAGTTGACAATAATCTTTGCAAACTTCAGGTTACAAGTTAATAATATGATGTAACTATACTTTGAATGCATCCATAAAACATCTTAATGATCCACATGGTGGATTTAACCTTTATATATTCTAAAAATGTAAGTAGTTCAATTTGAACTCTACTTGGCAATTGCTAAATAATTAATTTGATTTAAGAACAAACTAAAAATGAAAAATTCAATAGATTTCTTCAAATTTCTGGTTCTTCAAGAAATATCCCTATAAGGATTAAATTTTTCTTTTTTGCATCATCATTGATCAAGATTGTCAAATTGATTATGCCAAATAATAAAATAATTGGATTTGTAAACTTTTGGTTTACCACCATATCCATTTTTAATGAATATCTTTGAAAATAATGCATTATGCATTCTTCTTAGTAGTAATATGTGCTCTTCCAGAGCCTTTAAATATTCTTTTACTACCAAAGTCAAATTTGTTTTTCCATTTTTTGGTGTATAACAAATAGATAATTAATATTCATCTATGACACATTATTTGTACCACTTCTAGTGGTAAAATTTATTCTTAATTATGTGGCCACCATAATTATTAAGATACTTCAAGTATGATCTTACTGGTATTCTAAATGACAAGTATATCTTTGTCATTATTTACGCCCAATATCATATATTATTGCATTCAATTCAGGAATGTATCAAATCTAGTTGAGTAAACATTAATATACACATATATATGTTATTCCATTCACTTCAAGGAATGGAACAAAATCCAGTTGGGCGATCTCATAATGTTTATTAAGATCTCTTTATTTTGCTCAATGATAAAAGGATATGAAATAAATCCAAAATATATCTTAAATCTTTCCTCTCGATATTGTTATTTCAGGAGTATATTCAAGATATAAATATCATCGATAATTTTAATTTAAGAGCTAATATAGGCTCCAAATGTGATAATAATATTACTAACAAAAATCTATTAGATCTCAAAATATGTACCCATGTAAATTATATGCCAATAAATAACAATAATTATAATAAAATAATAATCTCAATACTACAAGGATATAAAAATATTAAACATTTATGAATTTTGGATATAGTTAAAAGCACGGTCAGCTCACGTTTCCAATAATTACTTGGAATATTTTATTTTGCCCATACATTTTATAATTGAACTATTATATAAGAAGGCTAAATAAAATATAACAATTAACAAGCTACGATAATTAAAACACTTAGAGTTGTAGCCATCATAAAATGACTAATAATTATCTTTGTCTAATGGGTCAAATTTAGACCAAAGATTTAATTGAAGATGAAATATCATTCTCATAAATATTGTTTCTTTTCTTAATAAGAGTGTACCACTTACGAGACTAAGAAAAGAACAACTAAAAGGACCAAAAAAGTAAAATATACTTTGATGAGCTGAATTCCGTATTTATGACGAATAAGCATAATAATTAAATATATTTAAGGTTTGATTGGTTCATAAAACCAAATAAAATAAAATAACTTCATGGACACTATAGAAAGTATTTAAACGTGCAACCATTACACACCAAATTATACGCAATAATATAAAAAGAATATAAAGGATTACCTTTCAAACTTAAATAAATTAAAATATATCAATCTTAACTTTGATTGTCATACACTATAAATTATCCTCTTAGTAAGGGATTTGATCAAGAGATATTTCTTGAAGCAATTTGTAATTGCTATCCGCGATTTGATCAAGAGAGCCGTTGAATAAAAATCAAAATAGTAGAACTAAATCGTGCAGATAATATGTTATAAAATAATAGATAAATAGGGAGAGGAATAAAGAAAGAATAAGGGAGAATATGCGAGTATTATTATTATTAATGAGAATTCATATATATATATATATATATATATATAAGTGGAACCCTAATAGAGTCCTACAGAAATTAGAAAGATAGAGTTCACAAGAATTAAGAATACAGACTTCTAACTTATATAAGACATCCACTAATTTCATAATATATATGTATTTATTTATAAAAGCGTTATTTTTATAACACTTGTAAATTTGCAAAACATACACTATAACTTCAATCTGTTCAACATAAGAAATACATGAATTTCATATCAATTTTAAAATGTTCAAACTAATATATATTTATGAACTCAAAATCATTAGTCAAGGTAAAGAGGGTATAATACATTTTATATATAGTTTTCCTTTATTTCATATTTAAATTAATTTTTTTTACTAAATTATATAGCCCAATCTCAACTATATTCTTGAATGTTTATAAATACAATGAAGAATCAGCGATTAAATTAACCCAAAATATTAAACTCGATCTTTTTAATTATTTTTAAACAATTTCGAGGGAGAGGGAAATAAATTGACCCAAAACCTTAAACCCAAACTTCTTAATCATTTTAAACAAATTTAGGGTTTAAATTGATTAAAAAGGTTAAATCCAACATTTTTTATCATGCTAAACAAATTCATGGGCTCAATTGATTTTTATTCATTTTTCTTTTAGTATGTGGAGGTGATTGCCTTTTTGGTTAGTTTGTAGTTTTTCTTTTGAAAATGGTGTTTAATTTAACTTATTAGTGAATTTTATTTTTAAGTAGAAATTCATAAGTAGAATTTTTTTCTTTTTTCTTTTTTCTTTTTTTTTTTTTATCCTTTTGAAGAAGGAAGAGAAAGATTTCATTAATGAGTAATATCTAAAACAAGAAGAGCTTCAATATTAGAAGGAAGTTAAAACCAAATATGAAAATCAGCATGTGAATAATTTGACTTACAATACCAGTGTTTTATTTGGCTCACAATTTTCTATTTATTAAATAAATATTTTTTTGTATCAAATAAAAGATTATATTATTTCATTAATATTTAAAAGGAGTAATCACCTTATAGTTTTTAGATTTTGCTCAATTGTACTAATGCAGACTTCAATTTTTTAAATTATACTATTTAGTCTGTATATTGTAAGATTCAACTGTTGGCTCCCGTTGAGTGATTTTAAATGATTGAAAGTGCCTCTAAAAGTAATTGTTGTGTTGTTATCCTTATAACTTGGTGAAATTTACATTAGTAAGGACCTCAATTTTCAAATTTTAAAAATATCGAATGATTTTTTTTTTTTTTTTTTTTTTGAGAAAAATCAAATTTGTTAGCTATTTAAAGGTCTTTATTAGAATTAAGAAATAATATTTACGAATAATTTATTAACTCATAGTGGTAGATGGCTTGTCTTTTCTATTAAATAGGTCTATGCATTTGCAGGGTCGATCACTATAACTTAAATCATGGGTTTGATCCTGCGCAACACAAACTCTCTCCGGGCTAATTACCCCTTTTGCCTCCAAGAGCAAACAAGGATTAGTCAAATTTGTAGACCGTTACAATGGATACTAGCCTTAATACCTCATATTAAAAAGAAAAAAGTTAAGGTTTTTTAAAAGTTATTTAAATATTTCATATTAACTATAGAAATAAATGCGCTATATAAACTCCTAAATATTGGATTCATTAACTATAGAAATTGAAATTGAAATTGCTTAAAGTTTTTTTGTAGTTGAACTAAATGAGTTTGATTGATTGCTTATTTGGAGTTGATTTTTTGGATTCATTTTCTGTATCTGAACTTGGTCTAAATAAAATGATGCCATATTCATATATAAAGTGATAAACTATTTAATATTCTCTCACTAACTTAAACATCGAAGTGGTTGCAGGCTTAAGGCCTCTCTTTTCTCTCCCCTTTTTGTCTATATCTTGTAGATTTCTACATGGGCGTTATGGATAGATTTTTTCTAAATCTATCACTATTTAATAAAAAAACTTAATATTTATTAAATGTAAAAATTATTAATTAAGATTTATTAGTTTGTAACTCCATTATTTAATAAAAAAACTTTTTGATTTTATTAAATTTAAAAAAAATTAATTATAATGAAAAAAAATGGCATATCATTAGTTTCATACTCTAATATGTTGCCACATAAGCATTTAAGCCTTAGAAATTATATATTTACTAGTCACGTGCTCGCGCGATGTGCGGATTATAATATTTTGTTATTATTCCTATCATTCTTCAATACTCACCTAAGTAATCAATAAAAAAAGAGAAATAAAGTGTCAAAATTTCATTATTTTTTTGCCTTGAATTTAGAAAAAAAATTTCATATTTATTTATAAATATAGATCTAGCACTCCCATAATAAAATAAAAGGAATATTTGCTAATTATTTGTTCTTTGAGTCTAAATCCGAGTGCACCATATGTGAATCAATATATCAAGGACATTATTTCACTAACGTGTGAGAATCTACATTTTAGAAGAAAACTAAACAAAAAGATACAAAAAAAAAAAAAAAAAACCGGTTGACAACCCTTTAACCATGCCAAATGTCCAATTCATACACAAACATAGTAAATAAAATAGATAAAAACTAAAAACTAATCAAATAAATCAAACTAATAATCTTGAAAGATCTTGCATTATTTGTAAAAAAAATAATAAAAAAAATTCACAAATGTTATAATAATTAATAAAACGAAAAAAAAAAAGAAGCAAAGAGTTAGTTGATTTCTTTCATTAAAAGAAAAGTATTACTTTGGTAGGATTTGTAAACCAATAAGTGCATCAAATTTCATGCAAATATTAATAGTGTGACGTGTTAGAAAACTTCGATCACAAATTGTGATGGAAGTTTCTATTATTTTTCTCTGTTGTGTTGTTATTGGTTTTCGGTAGCTTCCTCTCTCAGAAGGGGAAAGAGAGAGGAAATGGAAAAATGATTTATTTATTTATTTTGAGAAAAGGAATTATTTACACTATTTTTGCATGTTGTATTCATGAAATATTCTTTCACATTTAAGACAAATGATTGATTGCCAAGAATACAAAACAAAGGACGTTATAAATATAAATTTCCCACTTTATATCAATAAATGAGAATAATTAATAGTTACATAATAAAACAATGAATTAAAAATGCAAAAAGAAAAAAAGCAAATGTGCACTTCAAAGCTCTAGTTTTGTGCCTTTTTAGCCTTGAAGTTCTATTTTTATATATTTATATAGATATATATATATATAGATATAAATATAAATAAAAAGCAAAGCTCTTTGAGCCGTCTATTTCTTTTCTTTTTTTTTTTTTTTCCTTTGGTGTACATGGAGAGCAAACCCTCAAAGAGAAAGACTAGACAATAATATCGGGCTAAAAGCAATACGCCAGGAGAAATTCTTACATAGACTCATCCACTACATCAGCTATAAATTCATTCAATGAAATAAAGCAACATCAATAATTTGCATTTTTCTAGTATCATATGAGTAACTCTTAAACCAACACAACTACGTTTCCTATCTCTATCTAAACTGGAAACGTGAAAGAATTAACAGAAAATAAGCTAAAAAAATAAATTGTTGATATAACTTTATTTCATTTTATGGGTCTATAGCTGACGTGGTAGACGGAGCTATAATTTCTCAAATCGATGCAGTTGAGACATCTATTCGTTATTCTAAATGAGTTGATATTTAGTTGGTACAAGCATTAAAGCTTCTTTCTTATGAGTAGTAAGACCAATATCTCTTCCATATTAATCTCTGCCTCCATATTGTTAGGCAACTTCCAATCAAAACAAAACAAAAGGTTTGCAAATGCAAGCTCCACCAAAGCCAATCCCATTGTGACACCAGGACAGCCTCTCCTGCCACCTCCAAATGGTAACAATTCATAATTCTGCCCTCTAAAATCAATGGAATTATCTATAAATCTTTCTGGAAAGAATTCTTCAGGATTTTTCCAAGGTTTAGGGTCTCTTCCTATCGCCCACACATTGACCTGGATTCGAGTTTTGGGATGAATTTCATAGCCATTGATGCTGAACTGTGACATGGTTTCTCTTGGTATTAATAGTGTTCCTGGTGGGTGCAATCTCATTGTTTCCTTCAATACCATCTTTAGGTATTCAAGCTTGTCAGTGTCAGTTTCAGATACTTTTGTTTTGTTTCCAAGAAGAGTTCTGATTTCGTCTTGTGCTTTTCTCATTACTCTAGGATTTCTAACAAGTTCTGCCATGGCCCAGACTAAGACTATTGCTCCAGTGTCCGCTCCAGCGATAAATATATTGTGATATATAATGTTAAATTGAATTATTCCAAGAGTGCCAAATTGAAGCCAAAATTAAGAACTAGAATTGTAAATTCAAAATGAGAAATTATCAAGATTCAAATTTCTAACTTATTGAACTATAATAATAGTGTCAAATTTTACGGATCAGTAAGAATATTACCATGAGAATTGCTTTGATATGATTTTGAGAGAATTGAATTCCACCAGATTCAGTTTGATCTTTCTCCATATCCAACAAAACATCAACGATATCTTCATGTCCAGGATCTGATTTTCCCTTTTGGATATGATCATCAATAATCTCTTGGTATAACTCATCAAATTCTTGAAAGTTTCTTTCTAGTCTTTCATGGAGACCTGTAAGCCTATCAACAATCCAACCCACATAAGGAAAAAAATCAGCTGCAGAAAAACTCCCCAACATAGCCAACCCTTCATGAATCACTTCTTGAAATCTTTCATGGGCAAGTCCTCTTTCTTGAAAACTTTCCCCAAAAGCTACTCTACAGGTAACATTTGCAGTAAGAGAAAAAGTCTTTTCACTTAGATCAACAGGAGAAGAAGAGGCTGAAGAAGATTTTAAAATCGAATCGATTAAAAAACCCACTTCTTCTTCTCTAGTGGATTGGAATGATTGAACTCTTTTAGCGCTAAAAAGTTGAAGAACACAAATCTTTCTCATTTCTCTCCATTAATCTCCATATGGTGTAAAAGCTATATCAAGATAGCTGTAAGATAGCCTTCCAATGCCAGCCAAGCGAGGTCTGCTGCAACTATTGAGGTCATTTGCTTTAAAGAGCTCTTTTGCAGCTTCTGCAGAGGAGATAATAACTGTAGGAACTCGACCAAATTGCAGAAGCATCACAGGACCATATTTCTTGGATAGTTGCCATAAAGAATAATGAGGTAAGGCCCCAAGTTGGTGTAAATTGCCTATTATTGGAAGTCTAGGAGGACCAGGTGGGAGGTTCTTGCCTTTTCTCTTAGTTCCTAGTCCTCCTTCTTAAACAAGAAATAAAGCAAGAAGAAGCGGAAGTAACCATAAAAGCAGAGATGGAGAAACCAATTTTTTTTTTTTTCCTGGTTCTTTTTTGGTGTTTGTTGTGATATGTTTATATGTGAGCTTGCTCCAATAACTTCCTATCACATGTTTTCACATGTCAATCATGCATGAACTATCTTTAATTTTATTTCTTATATTAGTCAATGATTAACATTAAACACTTCATTTTTTATCAAATACTACTTAAATAAAATTTTTTTTGTCTCAAAATAATATATAATTTTATAATGTTACAAAAGTTGGATTTGCATATGATACTTTAATGATAAATAAAGATGGTGATGATATTTATTACACCTTTCTTTGTGTCTCTGTATATGCATCCGATCCATACTTTTCAACTCTCTTCCCTTTTTCTTTTTTCCAGTTTAAAATGTGATGCATGTGCTTATGATTCTGTCCCAATATAATATTTATAAATGGTGGGGGTTGTTGATATATATATATATATATATATATATAACTAATAATCAAATTCCATTAATGAAAACCAAGAATCTCTTCCAAAATTCCATTAAAATTATGTGCAATGTAGAATTAAAGTTGAAATTAATTAGAGAGTTTTGATCCAATAGTCACGGTTTTTTTCAATAGTATGGTTAATACATGTATTCATTTTTAAATAAGAATATTGGTTGGAGGCTGGACCGCAATAAGCCGAAAAGAAAAAATGTATTGGGCTTAAATTCCATTAATAAATAAATAAATAAATTAGTAAATTTAGCTATTCTCTATCTTATATTATAGTTATACATATTGTTTTATTATTTTTGTTACTGTTATTATTATTATTATTATTATTATTATTATTATTATTATTATCATCTAGAATTACCGGTCTAAAACCAATCCAAACTCAAACCAAGCCCAACCCAAAGAATAGTCAAGAAAAATCAAGAAAGTGTATGTAGAGCTCCGTAATTAGATTACTGTATTTTCTTTTCTAATATGTAGAGCTCCGTAATTATATAAGTGTGAGTTGTATAATAGATTTCATTAAAATTATATATTGAAGATGTACGAGTTATGGATTTATTTTAAAGTTAATTGAGGACCGCAAGCCCGTGATACATTTGAGTAAATGAATGTAAAAGTTATGGCATGATGAGCTTGAGACTCAGTTTATCTAAAACGTCGACTGTTTAGGCTTGTTGCGGATTTAGGTGGAGTTAAGCCTCCCAAATCTTAGTACTGGTCGGTTCATAAATTTAAGTCGTAAGATTTATATACAAAATTTAAATTTAAATTGTTTAGGTATTTAATTCAACTAGTCTTTTTTTATGACGTGCATTACACGTTTATTATACTCATTATTTGTACTCGTTTAATTTTTTTGTTTATGTAATATTAAAATATAAATTTTTTATTTAGATTAAAATAAATAAAATGTTTATTTACATTACACTTTGCCCTAAAAACTACTTGTAATCTTGTTTCTATGTATTTCTATTTTATATAATAAAATGGTCATTCAAGTAAAGTTTACCGTTGACAAGCATTTTTCACAAGTATACGAAAATCGCTACAAGTAATATAAAGTGAGTAGAGTATCGTGTCCACAGGGATTGTGTACCAAGTACCAAAATTATATTATCCTATTATTATTTAAACGATAAAAGAGGAAATTGTTTATAGAAATTAAATTCAGCAAATAAAAGAGAATAAGAAGAGATCAAGCAAGCAATTATTGATTAAAGAAATCAAGGATTTAAAACTACTAGGGGTTTTGATTTCACTTAATTCTTTCCAATTTATTTCATTAGTTCATTAATCAATTTAATTATTCAAGTAGGGGAAACAACTCTTAATTCACTAACAAGCTCTTCCGATGTATTGCTAGCTATTTTAATTCCATTGAATTACCTATCTTCCAATAGCGCAATCAAATATGAATTAAATCATTAAGTTATGTAGTTGTTCATGAATTTACAATTTAAGGTTGATAAATCATAAAAACCCCCCATGAGTCAAACCATATAGCTTCTGCATCAAGTTATTATTCTCATGTGTTTTATTAACCTTTTCTTATCAAAGATCCTTCTTCCGATAGTGATAATTGAAATAAATCAATCTAGGGGAAAATTCTGCCTAGAAGCATTAAGTTCATCAATAAATCATAACTTGAATAAGGAAAAATAAATCTAATTACATAAATTGGAAAAGAGATTAAGCTACATCAAACCCCTAGTATAAGAATTTAGTTACACATAGTACTTAAATAAAACTCAACAATACTTGATAAATATTCCATAATCAATAAGGATAATGAAAGAAATAAACAAGATTAAGAGTTTAGAAATAAGAACTTGTTAACAATTGACTCCAAATGGCTTCCTTGAATCTTGGCACAACTCTTGAATACTTGAAATTTTGAAGAGAGAAAATTATGTACAAGAATAATAGAATGAGAGATGATCCCCTTACAATGAATTCCTCCTCTCTTTGTATAGACTTCATGAGAGAGAAATCCCACCTTCTTTAGAGAATAATTCTCCTTATTTTAAGGGAATAAATTCTCCTTGTTTTAAGGGAATAAATTCTCCTTGTTTTAGGGGAATAATTCTCCTTATTTTAAGGGAATAAATTCTCCTTGTTTTAAGGGAATAAAGTCTCCTTGTTTTAAGGGAATAAAATTCTCCTTGTTTTAAGGGAATAAAATTTTCATTAGACTTTAAATTTCTCTCAATCACGGTCCGGGTATGCTAGAGTCTGTGTCTTCACTTGATTTTCCTTAAATCCAGCACGAGTGTGCTAACTAGCACCGGCAAGGCATGAGTGTATTGCTTTATTTTACTCTTCTCTGTGCCAAAACCCTACAAATTTCCTTAAGATTAAGTGCATCATGATTCAAGGGAGCTTTGAACAAAAACATAAATAAAAATTAATTAAAGTAATTAAAAATACTACAAATCCTAATAAAAACCACATTAAAAATATTATAAAAATAACACCTATCAAAATTCCCCAAACTTAAACCATTGGTTGTCCTCAAGCAACAAAACTAAAATATTAGCTTATTATGGTATGGAATAATCATTCACAATTTCAATAAGTACCCAAAGTCATTAACATAAGAATAAATCATGTGTTTCTTATGCTAATCATTTTCTAGCCAAAATTTAATTTTCAATAAAACACATTCCCTTAATTAAACATAAGTTAACAAGATTTTTATCATCAACAATTATTCAACTTATGATAATTAGAATATGAATTTACAAAAATCATTTAACCTTTAAATAAGATGTTTGAATACAAGTTCAACATTCTCATAGGCAAAAATAGTCATTTCTTCTCCACAATTTAAATGCATACAATTTAAAAGATCAAAAGGTCTTTATTTAGGTTGTAATGGGATTTTAGGGATATAATCTTAGCTAAGTAAAGAAAAGGATAATATGGTATATAAAAGTACAAATAATGTTTAATATCAGGATTTTCATTTATATTAAAAACGAATTTTTATTTGTGAAGGGAGATTAACTTGAAGTCTCTTACTAGCTCAAAATTAGATCTATTTTTGGCAAGGTCTCTTCATAACACTTTTGATATTTTCTCCCTTGCTAAAGTTCCCCAAACTTGAATTCTTGATTAATTGCTTCTCTTATGGGGTTTTCTTTTTTTTTTTTTTCTTTTTTTATTTCCTTCTTTTTTTTTTTCATTCATTTGCTAGTATTAATGAAATTTTCTCCCTTTGTTGCTATGTTTTAATAAAAATCAAATCCTTCAATTTCACATTATTGCACTTAGGGTTGAAAATTAATTTGGTTTAATGGCTAGGTTTAAATATGGGTGAACAATAAAAATTTGATATAGGCTTCGAATGGGTTGCAAAGGTCATAATTTCTTAGGTGGTCTAAGCTAGATATGAGGTTTTTAACAAAGAATGCCTAAATCATTTCTTTCTAAATGTAAGCACAAAAAAAATTTGTCTTGAAGAAAATTCTAATTTTGTTCTAGGAATGCCAAGGTTAAATAAATTTTGATTAAAACACATCTATATATCATAAATTTTCACAAAGTTGATGTTTATAATCTTAGAAACAAATGGTTAAATCAAAGAAACATGTTAAGTTAAAAATTTAAATTTAAGCTGAAAAATAATTAACTTCGAAGAGCAACTAAATTCATCACAAGTTAATGAATTGAAGATAATTTTTAAATTTGCTTACAATTATTCCAACCATATTAAACTAATGAAATAAACAAACAAAATAAAAAAAATAAAATTTTAACTAAAATTTTCCTTTCCCCAACTTAATCTAGCACATTGTCCCCAATGTGCGCAAAAATAAGATCAATTCCTCAAACTTATCATATCTTATCAAAACAATGTATAAAAATAACATAGCGTTAAGAACACCTTACCACTATTATTTTGAAAAATACAATAAAATTCAAGTAAGCGAAACGCACTAGATCCAAATGCTAACTTCTAAAAGTGAAAAGGAACAAAAGTAATATATATATATATATATATATATAAAATAAAAATTAATAAGGAAAAAAAATGGAAAGGAAATTTCATATAAAAATAATTAAAAGCAAAGGAAGTAAGTAGAAACAGGTAGGTAAGAGTAGAACAAAAACAGAAAGAAAGAAAGAAAAAGTAGGTAGAAGAAAAAAAATAATGAAACATAATCATAAAATAAAATAGAAAGCAAAACAAAGCATTTGCACGTGGTCAAAGTAAAAAGTAATGATTAAAAGTAAAATAAATAAACAAAATTGAAAAGAGCATAAACAGATTAATAAAGCAAAAGGACAAAAATAATGAAAGAAAATAAAACTTAGCCTGTGTTCACTTTGTCCTTGATAAGCGGGAGAGTCTATGCAGGTTTCCAAGTTGATCGTCACGAACAAGAGGATTGTATAAATTTTATATATCAATTGACACGCCCGTGCTTCCCGACACATTCAGCTCGTGCTACTTCCTGATTTGTATAGATGGGTCATTTAATACATCAAGCCATGTAATTTTTATTCTAGACTATTTTTTCTGCAAAATTAACTGAATTTCTGTAATTTAAAAAAAATAATAATAAAAAAAAATCAATGACAGAAAACATCTTTTTTTTTTTTTTTTTAAACCTGTGAATGAATTCCTCGAGCCAAATTTTTTTTTTTTTAGAAGATATATATAAAAATAAATAAAATAAAATTAAAAGGACAATAATAATAATAATAATAATAATAATAATAATAATAATAATGAAAAGAATACACTTAAAGGAAAAGAAAGTGAAAGAATAAAAAAAAAAAATATATATATATATATATATATATATGCATGTGACGTTAATAATGGAGAATGAAAAAAAAAAAAATGTTACTTTCACATACAACATGACACATGTAGGAATAAATAAATAAACATGACACATGTAGGAACAACAAATAAACATGACACAATCATTGTGAAAAAGCTAATTGGGTTTTTTTTTTTTTTTTTTTTTTTTTTTTCAACGTCTGTGCTTCAAGGCACGGCTTGACCGTGCTGGCTGGGGCACTGGGTAGCATGGGGGTGTAGCACGGGGGTGCTGTGTACCACGGGAATACTGTGTAGCACGGCCTTGGGAGTGCTAGAGCCTGACTCTTGCACTTTCAATCAGTTTTCAAGCCTTTTTAATTTTTTTTTTTTTTTTTTGGACCTGCAATATGAGTATAAAACACCAAAATAAAAGAAAATAATGGTTTAAGGATGGGAGAATAAAATGAAAAATATAAATAAAAATAAAAATGAAAATAAATAAAATAAAATAAAATAAAAATTTGCAAAGGAAGAGAAAGAAAATGATGGGTTGCCTCCCATTAGCATTTTGTTTAAAGTCTTTAAACTCGACTTTTGAGAAGTTTATCAAATAACGGCATTCGCCCATAGTATGTATCATGTAGTATCACACATGGGTCTTGATTGAAAATGCCCTCACGATTGGCTAATTTGAGAAAATTTATGCTCGTCATACCAACAACATCTTGCCTTGAATGATGAACTTGGGGAAAAACCTGTATTAGATCATGGAAAACACAATTTATTGAATGTGGTATTATTGGAAAGAAAAGATCTTCTGGTGGTGTATTTATAAAGACCATTGATGAGCTCAAATCAATAGTCTCAATTATTTCTTCATCCACCAATATTACTTTCTGCTCATTTAAACTCTCGCCCAATGTCCCTTCCAGTTGTACCTTACCTTTTTCATGGTCATTAATAATCATATCTGAAAACAAGAAATTGAGATTTAATTCGTCTTCAAAGGAGTTGCATTTTTCACATGTAGGTTTTACATCTTCTAAATATGCAATTTCCCATGAAGTTTCCTCAGAATTCATTTTGCACTCATTATCTTGATATCTATTAATTGCCATGGTTATCAATTTCGTTGCTTGTATCTCCAAATTCTTTATTGCTGCTTGTTGGATCTTAAAATTCTCACGAGTTTCATTCATAAATTCAATGTGAGAATTAGTAAGGGCAGAAATCAAATCCTCTAAATTCTTTTGCTTTTCTTCTTCCTATTCAAAATTTTGAGGATATTGGTGATTCCAATCCTGCAATGAAGGATCCAAATGACAACGGTAGTCAAAATCTGCCATATCATTTAATATGTAAAGTAAATCTTCATGGCTACTTTCAAGAAGGTGAATATTGGTTGCAGAAAATCCATTATCTATCCAATTTTTAGTTTCTTCATCTAATCCACAATAGAATATGTAAGGGAGATATTTATTAGCAAAATTATGATAAGGACATCTCTCTAACAATTCATTAAATCTTGCCCAAGCTGCATAAAATGGCTCTAAATGTTGTTGAATAAAACTTGCGACTACTTGTTGATGAAACATCTCAAAATAATTCGCAAGAAAATAATGAAAATAAAAATCAATAAAAAAACAGAGGAACAAGAAACTACAAATAATATAAACAAATATTTTAATCAAGAAATAAAAACAAAATGTCTAAATTAATAACAAGATAATTCGTATTGATATTGGTATTGCCAATCCTCGGCAACGGCGCCAAAAACTTGACAAGCATTTTTCGCAAGTATACGAAAATCGCTACAAGTAATATAAAGTGAGTAGAGTATCGTGTCCACAGGGATTGTGTACCAAGTACCAAAATTATATTATCCTATTATTATTTAAACGATAAAAGAGGAAATTGTTTATAGAAATTAAATTCAGCAAATAAAAGAGAATAAGAAGAGATCAAGCAAGCAATTATTGATTAAAGAAATCAAGGATTTAAAACTACTAGGGGTTTTGATTTCACTTAATTCTTTCCAATTTATTTCATTAGTTCATTAATCAATTTAATTATTCAAGTAGGGGAAACAACTCTTAATTCACTAACAAGCTCTTCCGATGTATTGCTAGCTATTTTAATTCCATTGAATTACCTATCTTCCAATAGCGCAATCAAATATGAATTAAATCATTAAGTTATGTAGTTGTTCATGAATTTACAATTTAAGGTTGATAAATCATAAAAACCCCCCATGAGTCAAACCATATAGCTTCCGCATCAAGTTATTATTCTCATGTGTTTTATTAACCTTTTCTTATCAAAGATCCTTCTTCCGATAGTGATAATTGAAATAAATCAATCTAGGGGAAAATTCTGCCTAGAAGCATTAAGTTCATCAATAAATCATAACTTGAATAAGGAAAAATAAATCTAATTACATAAATTGGAAAAGAGATTAAGCTACATCAAACCCCTAGTATAAGAATTTAGTTACACATAGTACTTAAATAAAACTCAACAATACTTGATAAATATTCCATAATCAATAAGGATAATGAAAGAAATAAACAAGATTAAGAGTTTAGAAATAAGAACTTGTTAACAATTGACTCCAAATGGCTTCCTTGAATCTTGGCACAACTCTTGAATACTTGAAATTTTGAAGAGAGAAAATTATGTACAAGAATAATAGAATGAGAGATGATCCCCTTACAATGAATTCCTCCTCTCTTTGTATAGACTTCATGAGAGAGAAATCCCACCTTCTTTAGAGAATAATTCTCCTTATTTTAAGGGAATAAATTCTCCTTGTTTTAAGGGAATAAATTCTCCTTGTTTTAGGGGAATAATTCTCCTTATTTTAAGGGAATAAATTCTCCTTGTTTTAAGGGAATAAAGTCTCCTTGTTTTAAGGGAATAAAATTCTCCTTGTTTTAAGGGAATAAAATTCTCATTAGACTTTAAATTTCTCTCAATCACGGTCCGGGTATGCTAGAGTCTGTGTCTTCACTTGATTTTCCTTAAATCCAGCACGGGTGTGCTAACTAGCACCGGCAAGGCATGAGTGTGTTGCTTTATTTTACTCTTCTCTGTGCCAAAACCCTACAAATTTCCTTAAGATTAAGTGCATCATGATTCAAGGGAGCTTTGAACAAAAACATAAATAAAAATTAATTAAAGTAATTAAAAATACTACAAATCCTAATAAAAACCACATTAAAAATATTATAAAAATAACACCTATCAACCGTAACCCCTAAACCTAATTTCAGCTCCTAATTTATATAGATTTTTGAAACCATCCAAAAAGTAAATCAAACCATCACTCATTCCTCATTTTTTCTGTCCCCAACCCTTATCAATATCTATATATATTAATAATGGAGAAGTAAAAAAAAATTAAAAAAAAATTCCTTGAAAAACTGATTTGAATTGTTTAAAAATAACATGAGCCAGAATAATAGTAATAATTGCTTTGGCTATAGTGACAGTATTATATACTTAATGCATTAGAAAAATGAACATATTTATATGCACGGATCCTTGAAACCTTCAAAAGTGATCAAAAACAGAAATATTAGTTCTAATTTTTTTTTTCCAGTTTTTTAAATACTATTTTCCTTCGAATCAAACAAATTTAGAATATAAGAGAAAAAATTTTAAAAAATTAAAAATATTTAATCATTAAGAGACCATCTTTTTATTGCAAGAAGATACAAATCTCTTACTAAAGAAAACAAACTACTCCAATTTGAATACTAAAAATCAGCCCCTTCTTCCATTGGAAACCCATGATTTAATGAAATTTGAGTTTGATGGACCAAAAAAAAAAAAAAAAAACTAAAGTCAAGTAAAAGAACATATCCAATCAAATTATACAAATATAAAGAAAAATAATATTTAAATAAAAAATATATCCAATCAAATTATACAAATATAAAGAAAAATAATATTTAAAAATAAATGTAAAAAAAATCAAATACAAATTGTAAAAAAATAAAAAAAAATTCAAAAATCAATTCTAGTCAAAATATTTTAAATTACAATCAAATATTAGATATTTTTAAAGATTTTTCCTTATCCTTTTCTCTCTCCTAATAAAAAATATTTAAAATTACATTAGATATTATAAATATTTTTTAAGATAAAATTGTTTTAATTGGCTATCATAGGTTATTTCAAAATATTTTAAATTTCACCGAAAACACTATCGAAAATCTCATTATTTTCCCTATTTCCACATTTATATATAGTATAAATAGATTAAATAAAATTTTTTTGGATAATTTAAAATAAACACATTAAATGGAATAGATTCAATGAACTGACAAATTTTTATTAAAAATGATTAGATAAAATTTTAAAATATTTATTAGATGAACTAAAAAATATTAAAATTTATTATGTTCGTGCGTGCACTATTCAAAAATTTTAAAGTATAGAATTTTAAAAAAAAAATTAGCGAAAAGATCTTTGAAATTCAAAAATTTGAAAGTCATAATTATGTATGTATTTGTTTATAAATTACTCAAATATTATGTGTATGTAGTATTTAAAAATTTAAAATATAAAATTTTAAAAACTAAGGAAAAAATCTCTAAAATTCAAAAAATTGAAAATTATAATTATCTATTTATATATTAATTATCCAAATATTATATATATATATATATATATATATATATATATATATATATTATAATAATAAAAAACTAAATTTTTTTGATTGACAAAAAGATATTTCAAGATATCTCGTAATAATTTCACATTCTATTATTTCTCCCGGAAATCCTTTTATTTCCGCATTTTGCTTTGATTACACGTACACGTTGAGATACATAGATATATAGATACCTTAGAGTCTTATGTGGAATTCTTCTGTTTATAGAAAAATCATCTAACTGGTTTTGCTGGAATTGAATATGATCTAATACAATATGATATAATAACAACCAATATTTATGGAAAAAAAAAAAATTAAAGTGTTGTTTTATAAATAAAAAAATTGAAAAACTTAGATATAAATAAATAGATATAAAAAGAACAAAGTGATATATATATATATAATTGGCATTCATTGGATTGTACTAACAATTAGTTAATTCACTAATTAAAAATTGCATTGCACTAACAAAAATCACAGAACACACTGTAAATTCAGTCAAAGGGATGCCACATTTCAAAAATCAAGTTTTTGCTTACAAAATTCTGCAATAGATTATTTTTTTTATCTGCAAAATTTTTAATTTTTATAATTAAAATTACCAGAAAAAAACTTAACAAACATAATTGGGAAAAAAATTAATTAAAATACAAAGAAAAATCTGGTAAATTACTCATCAAACCCAATTAGCAAAAAGTAGGCCCACTTGCTAATTAAGTGGCACCAACTAGTTGATTGTAAATCTTTTATCAGTTCAGTCA
The DNA here is from genome assembly GCF_041381405.1 of Jatropha curcas. NCBI lineage: Eukaryota > Viridiplantae > Streptophyta > Magnoliopsida > Malpighiales > Euphorbiaceae > Jatropha > Jatropha curcas. The sequence goes on along the minus strand of NC_143155.1, from coordinate 2,633,582 downwards.
TTCAATTATTTATATATATATATATATATATAGGAAAATTATTATTTAGTCCCTCAGGTTTTATATAATTAACCAACTAATCTCAAGTTTTGCGCAAATATCTAACTAGTCTCTCAGGTTTAACTCCGTCTAATTAAAAGGTCCTTCCGTCCGAAAAGTTGGTTTTTTTCCGTTAAAATCAGTACAAAACAAAGGCAGACATTCTGTAATGACAAAGAATGCCCTTAGTGAAGCTCCTATTACTATCAACAAGGTATGATGAAATTTCATTCTCACAAAAATGCAGAGAAAGGAAGAAAGGGAAAAAACAAACTCATCTCCATTTCATTTGCAGGTAACAAGCAACAGCGTACATGTCTTCTTCAAGCGCAGCCGATGGAGCATGGGAAGGAAGGTATGTGAATATGTATTGCAAGTGTGGGAAAAAAGCAGGCATTAGGATCTCAGAGACACAAAAAAACAAAAATCGACTGTATTATTACTGTATTGAAAATGCATGCGGGTCTTTTCTTGGTTGGTGTAAAGCTATAGATTCATCAGATCGATCTCAAGGAAGCGAATTCGAAGTGAGGCAAAGAAGTGTAGCTACTGACTTGTTTGAATTTAAGGAAGAGATGTTGTATATGAAGAGGGAGATGATGAAAATGTATAGTGAGATTGTGACCATTGGAGGAAAAAGAGAGTGCTTGGAGTCGGAGATTGGCAGCTTGAAGAAGTTGATTTTCATATGCTTGATGGCTATCATAATGTTTTCACTTTACTTGTAATGTTGCTGTTCAAGGGTAACAGAGGATTGTGAATAATAATTTTTTTTTTTGTTAATGTATTTAGGGTAGTTTGGTTAGTTTTTTTGTAGTTTATGTTGTTTTTGTAGTTGGCTGTGTTAATGTGGTGGGTTAGTTGTTGAATGTTAGTAGCTCAGCTGGGCACAGTCAATTTGAAGATGACTTGAATGTAATATACGTTTTGCAATGAAATGTGTACTTTTTCTTAAGTATAGCAACTGCAAAGAAAAAATATTAATTCAAACTTGGCTCCCATGCAGAAGAGTGGTTACAAATAGTGCAATTGTCATTAGTCAAATGTTTGCAATTCACAAAAGACAAAAACAACATATTTACATAATGTGATCACAAAAACCCAACTCAAATCAAACTTGATCCACAGTTGCGTGTTTGCTGTCAAGAAAAAGACAGACACAATGCAAAAAAAAAAAAAAAAAAGTTACACATTTGTTTCTGTGCTTGCTAGAAAATCAAAAGATTCCTTGTTCTCCCTAACTTTGCAATCTGTTGTCAGCAGTAGCACCTCTTCACACAAAATGCACATAGCAGGATATCCATACTGCAAGATGTGAAGCCCAAAATACCATCTGCAACACCTCAACAACCCAAAAGAACATCCGCATCATATTAGTTAAAAAAAAAAAAAACCATCTTCAACATTTGAACCAAAAAACCAAATCTGTTATCATTCTTAACACAGAGCAAAATACATATATTCACGATATAGGATGTCCTCTCCCTCTCAAACCAGAAGCTCCTCTCCCTCTCAAACCAGAAGCTCCTCTCCCTCTCAAACTAGAAGGACCTCTACCTCTCAAACCAGAAGCACCTCTCCCTCTCAAAGCAGAAGCACCTCTGTCTCTTGTTGCAGCAACACCTCTCCCTCTTGTTGCAATAACACATCTTCCCACAGCAGCAGCAGCACCTCTTTCCACAATAGCATCAGATCCAGATGAATTTTTTCCTTCTCTTTGCACAAGTTGTTTGTTCCTCTAATAAAACAAATGGTATGTAGTAAGTATTCACATAGTATAAAACATCATAGTAATTATTGAGATTGCAAAAGTGAATCTGACCTGAGATATGGCTGGTGGGGCTTGCTCGCATGTTCTCTTATTATGGCCTAGTTGCTTGCATGTCACACACCTAACTGTGCAAGATCTTTTAGCTGTGCTTGGAGGAGCTTCTTCCTGTTGAAGTTTTCTCCTTTCTCTTGGTCTGCCAGGCTTCCTTTTAACGGTTGGAGGCTTTAGGAATGGAAAGTCAGTTTGTGGTGGGATGTTGTAATTTGGAATTGGATGAATGACTCCTTTGTAGGCCTTTACATACTTCTCTACTGTGAAATACTCGTGACAAAAGTCTTCAAGATTGAGTCTCATGTATCCAAGTGCAATGCAAGCATGTTTACATGGAAGACCTGAAATGTCCCAATAATTGCAGGTGCATGTCCTTTTCCCAATGTCAACAGCAAAAGCCATAGGCCCCTCTCTCACCTCAAACTCATTATTGTTGCTTGGTAGTATCTTGCATTGTCTAGATTCTTTTATCAATCTGTTCAATGTACTCTTGCATTTTGGAGTTACTCTCCCTTCCCAAGCAAAAGCCACTGCAAACCTTTTATGAAGCATAACCATGCATTTCTGCCTAATAGAGTCTATTAGCTCAACAATAGGTTTGTTCCTCAAGTTTCCAAGCCAGCTGTTGAAACTCTCTGTCATGTTATTTGTCACATCAACGCTTTTAGCTGTTGGATGAAAGGCATGTCTACTCCAATGTGAAATAGGAATATCCAGTAACCATTTTGCAGCCCTTCCCTCATTCTTAGCCTTAACATTCTTCATATGCTGCTTAAATGCATAACTATGGCTAGACTTAGCTGCCATCCAAAATTCCTTCCTCAACATCACCCCTAGAAAGCGCTTCTTGAAGTTCATTAACAAATGTTGACAACAATATCTGTGGATTGAACCTTCAAACTGTGTCCTCACAGCCTCAATCAATCCCTATGTTCAAAAAGAATTCAACATCATTAGCTAAATAGTTGAAAGTGAAATATGAAAAACTTTGGAGGAAGTTACCTTTTGTCTGTCTGAAATGAATGTCCATGGCTTTGAATCACATCCCGATCCAATGCATTGTCTAAGACAGTCAAGGAAGAAGGTCCATGTTGCAGTGCATTCATTTTGAACAATTGCAAAAGCTAGTGGGAACACCCCCTTATTCCCATCTAGTGTAATAGCACTCAGTAAACATCCTCCAAAAGGGTCCTTCAGGAAGCATCCATCCAATCCAATGAGAGGCCTACATCCCTCCAAAAATCCCACTTTCATTGCTTCAAAATATATGAAAATGGAGCTAAAGACAAGTGGCTCATCCAAATTGTTACTTGGCATTGATTCAAATTTGATAAAAGTTCCAGGGTTTGACATTTGAACTTGTGTAATGTATTCATGCAACTTATTGTAGCTCTCAACGTGTGAACCTGCAACTTGCTCTCTAGCAGCTGTCCTTGCCCTATGAAGTTGCCAATATTCAGTCTCAATGCCCCATTTTGCCTTTAACTCAGCTTGCATTAAATCATAGCTCATTCCTAGATCAACAGCCAATTGAGATTCCAGTTTCTTCTTCACCCACTTTGTTGTTGCATTGGGATTCTTGTTGTTTAATGGCCTCGTGCTTGTATGCTCAGGTTGTAGGGTTTTTATTACAAAACTCACTAAGTCTGGAGCCACACTAGCATGGAACCTAAATGTGCATCCCTCCCCCTTACATTTTGCTGTCACTCTTCTACTATCATTCTTGATCATCCTCAGTATGAACCCTCCCCTAATAGCATAATCCCTTAAAGCTTCCCTACAACTATCAACACTTAAGAATGCATGCCCAACTCTGAATTCAATATCACCTTCAACTGGTGTTTCAAATATATTGTCATATATTTTCTTCCAAGGATCTCGTGTTTTCTTTTTAGGTCTTCTCCTTCTTGGTGCATCAACCTCCATGTCACTACTTTCAGCTGACTGTTCCTTGTCAGTATCAACATCACTGGGACCATCATCAACATCATCATTGAAGTCAACTTCCTCTTCTGGATCTATTTCCATTCCCTCGGGTGTTTCAGCTCCACTACTCTCATCTTCAGTATCAGAAAAGACATAGTCATCATCTGTGGACTGACTATCAACAACAGTTTCTGTTTCTCCCCCCTCCCACTCTAATGGTTGTTGTTGTTGTACTCTATCTCTAAAGCTGTAAAAGGCTCCAACTGCAATTGCTCTTTTCCCCTTCCTATTGTCCCTATTCACATTGGCCTCATGAACATTTGCCCTGCCTCTACATCGCCCTCTCCCCCTCCCTTTTCCCCTGCCTAACTGGTTTACATAGCCTGAATACTCAGTGTTGTCAGCCAGCACAATATCCCACATCTGTGATCCTATCAACATTTCTGCCCCCTTCCCCTTACCACTACCTGTATCCTCTGTATTTCCAATCCCGCACCTACATTTTCTTGCTCAATAATGGTCACATCTCCAACATCCCCACTTATCTCAGTTTTTGACCCAATATTACTTTCTGCCTCCCCAACACCATTGCCTGGAACTTCCCTATTAGGCTGCACCGCATCATTATGTAAACTTATATTATCTGCCACCTGACTGTGGAACACATTTGGCATAACAACACTTGGTTCACCTTGCCTCCTAACCAAATTCAGTTCAATATAATCAGTGTCCTTGAATCTTTCAAGCATTAGAGTAATGTCTGCATCATTCTCTATTCCATAATTTTCAGAGAATGTAATATCCACATTCCCATCCTTTATCTTGTAAACTTTGCATACGTTTTGTAAGAGGACAATGTAACTCATTCTGTCAGGTTGTGCATCATACAAATACCCTGTATCCCCTTCATATATTACCCCAGTGGTGTAACTTTCAGGCAAAGCCATCAAATTCAAGTTTTCCTACATTGTAATTTAACACAGGTGTTACAAAAAACCCTCAATACATTATGATTAAGCATTATCATTATCATTATCATTACACACAAAACGTCTGCAAAAACCCTCAATACATTATCATTACACACAAAACAACTCATAACGATGCTTAAGCATTTTAATATACCAAAATCATCATCATAAACATCCTCAATAATATTGATTTTCAATTTTTTTTCAAGCAAAAAATGAAATGGGTCTGAGTATGTGGTATTTACCTCAAAATGAAGCTTGAAGACTGTGATTCCACGCAAACGAAGCACTACATGCTACGACCACTCAATTCATTTCGTTAATAAACATCATTTTCTAGCATGGATTCTTCAACACTTCCACTGGAGATGAAGACGTTTTTGCGTGAGAGAGTTGGGTCTCTAGGACAGTCTGACCTTTCGTTTCCTTCGCTTGGAAGGTCATACTGGTCCACGTCAGCTAGGGAGGGGTGTTTAGTCTTTTAGTCTTCAATTAATGGAAAAAAACCAACTTTTCGGACGGAAGGACCTTTTAATTAGACGGAGTTAAACCTGAGGGACTATTAGATATTTGCGCAAAACTTGGGATTAGTTGATTAATTATGTAAAACCTGAGGGACTAAATAATAATTTTCCCTATATATATATCTGTTTAGACATTAAAATAGCATATAGCCCTAATAAATAGAAAAAGCCTTTTACCTATATCTATATACATTACAAATTTTAAAGTACATATTTTTCAAGATATATAAGCATGTGTGTATATATACTTTAACTCAGTTTTCAAGCCCTTTGGATAGTTATATTAACCATCCTTTTATTTATGTTTTTCCTCTCTTTCATTTGAAATATTATTTAACAGTGTAGGACACTTCATTGTTCTTTACCTTAAAAAAAAAAAATCTATCACTCTCTTTAACTATAATTACTATAATTACTATCTTTTTTTCTTTATCAACAAAGATGAATTTTTATTTAAGAATTAAATAAAAATAAAAATGGAAAAAACTCAACTAACCATGTTTTTACACTCAAGCCATCAGGTTTCTCCAGTACATCATATCCTATCTTGGAAAGTTAATTAAGTAAAACCTGAATCCACACCCAATAGATAATTCAAAATATACGAGCAAATAGCAGCGGTACCTTTTCATGAGAGGAGAAAAGCAACTATTGACAAACAAAAAAAAACACAAATATATCATATATGAATTTATAACCATGCCAAAAAAAGGTAAAGGTATTATAGCCGTTACCCCTTTCTTTGCCAAAGAATATGCAAATGAGCTTTTTTTTCTCTTTATACGACAGAACTAAACTTAAATAAAATATTATATAATGCATCAGATCTGGTAATATTTTCCCGTCATTCCCATTATTTTTTATTTTTTCCATATGATAGCATCCTTAAATCAGACTCAATAATCAAAAGGCAACTATTATATTGCGATTTATAGAATAATTCTATTACATTTAGAATGGCTAAGAATTTAGTAGCGTTTTGAGTCCATAGCACCCACAAATTTAAAAAACAAACACAAGACATTACCTGAGGCATTTCTAAGCATACCACCAATATCTGTATCTCCTGACTTGCCTCTTGAGGATCCATCAACATTGAATTTCAAGGTTCCATGTTCCGGCGGCACACACAACTGAGATTCAACTTGGTACATTTTTCTTTAATTTATTCCAGCAACACTATTGCACATAAGAATGGGAAAACACTGAGCAATAAGGCGTCATTGGGAAATCTGCCTTTAACAGTTACTATTCAATTTTCAATTAAATTTATGTTTAATAAATATACAATATTCCAAATAGAAAAATATCCTACCGTTAAATTCACAAATCAAACAAATTATTTATTAACAAGAGGAGAGCACAAGTCTAAGAAACTAAAAACTGAGTTTGGGATACGATACTCTGTTTATATCATGATTTAACCAGTAAACTAAACTAGCAGGGGGACTACTAAGACATTATATTAAACATTATAATATATTTAAGACATTATAATATATAGGATACCAGCATTATAATAAACATAGCAAGCTATTTTAATTGAAATTTAAATTTGAAATGACTATTTTAAGCAATAGCAAATTTATAATGTTAAATTTTAGTTGAATTTTAATCATAAAATAATTTATCATATGTAATAGATATTTTCAAATTTTATAAAAAATAAATTTTTTTACGTAAACTACGGTTATCTGAACTCTATTACCAAAAATCGCCTAATATGGCTCAGAACTTAGTCACAGTACTTAGTCACAGTTAAGGCTTTTGGCTCTTCCCTGCTGCGTTGCGATCTGAGCCCACAGGTAAAAAAACAAAGTTTTTAAAAAATGAAGAATAAATTTTCCACTACTGACTAGCTATTCTATTTCTTTTTAATTTAATTCGCTAACTAGACAAAGTTTTTAAGAATCAATAAGAATATTACCATGATAATTGCTTTGATGTGATTTTTAGTGAATTGTATTCCTCCAGGTTCAGGTTGATATCTCTCCAAATCCAACAAAAAATCGACAATATCTTGATGTCCATGCTTCTCTTTTCCCTTTTGGATATGATCATCAATAATCTTCTGGTAGAATTCATCAAGTTTTTGAAAGTTTCTTTCCAGTTCTGCATGGAGACCTGTAACCCTATCAACAATCCAACCCACATAAGGAAAAAAGTCAGATGCAGAAAAACACTCTAACTTGGCAAGAGCTTCATGAATCACTTTCTGGGTAAATCTGCTTGCTTCAAAACTATTCCCAAAAGCCACTCTACAAGTAACATTTGCAGTAAGAGATATAGTCTTTTCAGTAAGATCCACAGGAGAAGAAGAAGAAGAAGAAGCTTTTAAAATCGAATCTATGAAAAGACCCACTTCTTCTTCTCTAACGGATTGAAACGATTGAACTCTTTTAGCACTAAAAAGTTCAAGAACACAAATCTTTTTTATTTCTCTCCAGTAATCTCCATAAGGTGTAAAAGCTATATCAAGATAGTTGTAAGATAGTCTTCCAGTACCAGCCATGCGAGGTCTACTGCAACTATTGAGGTCATTTATTCTGAAAAGCTCTTTTGCAGCTTCTGCAGAGGAGATAATAACTGTAGGAACTCGCCCATATTGGAGAAGCATGACGGGACCATATTTCTTGGATAGTTGCCATAAAGAGTAATGAGGTAAGGCCCCAAGTTGGTGTAAATTGCCTATTATTGGAAGTCCAGGAGGACCTGGTGGGAAGTTATTGCTAGTTAGTTTCTTCTTCAGAAGAAAAAGTAAGGGGAAAAGAAGAAGAATAAGAGCTAACCACACATGCTGAGGAAGAGAAGCCATTATTGGTAGCTATGTTTCTATTTTGAAGTGCATATACTAGAAGAAGAGGGAGTATAACCATTGTGTATATAACTATATATATAGAATGCCTTGGCTAAGCATAGGTGGATTAATCATTTGACTGGGTAAGAATACACATTAAAGTTCGGTTTTCATTCCTCAAAATTTAAACAAGAAAAATAATACCAAACCCACCAACTATTTTCTATTAACAATGATTTAGAAATATATAAGATTTGTACAGTTTGTTCTTCCAAAGAGAAATTTAATTAGCGAGATAAATAAATAGAGTATTTTTGGATAACTAATTCCATCCTATTTGATCTAATCATATAAATTTGTATATTTTTAACTGGGCATGGAATGAGTACATGTTCAAATTTATTTTTAAACAAATAATAAATTAAAAATAAAATAATAACCTCGGAAAATCATTAACTAAACTATAAAACATTAATAAAAAGTTTAAATTTTGAATATTTTTGTAATTCTTTTTTTTTTTTTTTGAATGGATACTCTCAATTATTCTTTTTAAACAATCATGACCTTAATTCATTTACCCTTTGTTTGAAAAGGAGAGAAAAAGGCAATATTGGAGAAAGTAAAATAATCTAGAAAAATAATCAAGATTTGTCAACTTTATTTTCATTATTATTTTCTATCTTTATGTTTGGATACAATGAAGAAAAAAAAAATTATTTTCCTTCATTTGAAAAGGAAAAAATTTTACAAGTTGAAAGTTGGAATGTTTGATAAAAAAATTTTTCAAATTAAAGCATTCAAGAGTTGAGGACCATAACAATTTTTTCGTTAAATACATGAGTGAATTTAAACATTTAGCCGAAGTTTAAGTAAATCTTATATAGTTTATAACATTTTGACTTATTTGACCTTCAATAAATAAAAAGAATATTACAAAAATAAATTATAAAAAAAGGTCTAAAATTATGGTAAATTGACCTTTGGACCTAAAATTAGTTGGTTGTCTTTCAATCTATAAACTAACTCGCTAAGAACTTCAATTGAAGTGCAACTATGGTTAAAGAGCTAGCTTATCAATGGAAGAGACAATAATATGATTACAAGAAAATGATTAAGTAGTTAATGATTAATTATATTAGTAAGTACGTTTAACTTCATGTATTTGAGAGATGTAGCACAACCGTTTTGTTCACACCACACATGTTGGGTAATAACATTTGCACATAAATAACCAGATAATGCCTGAAACTCACCACCCTAATCAGCCTGTAACATTTGAATAGATATATTAAAATAATTTTTCACAAGTTGGGGAATTTGAATGAAGGTTGGTAAAAGTAAAACATCAGATTTTTGTTTTAAGAAATAGACCCATGAACATTTGCAATAGTGACCATAAAACAAAACATAACATCAATTGATGCGACTTATGCGGGTCCCTAAAACAAATTAATTGAAATGGTAGACCCATGAATATTTGCTATAGCTATAGTGACCACAAAATAAAAATAATATCGATAGCCATCAACTGATGCGACTGGTGAGGGTTCCCAGAACAAATTATTGAAGTGGTTCTGTCGTCTGAAACATTGAATCAGGAAATGGAAGGTTATGCGTTCTGCTGGAAAAACACGCATCACAAGGTGTAAAAGGAGATGTCTTTTTATTACAAGCTAATTTATTAGAACGAAAACTTTATGAACTAGGCCAGAATTAGCATGACCAAGTTTGGCATGCCAATCTGCAAAAGTAGCAGCATTAGCTCGTGGACTAAACTAGGCCAGAATATAAGCTTTTATTTGCTATTTTACACTTTATAATTGAAATAAGCAATTACAATTACACTTTATGTTTAACAAACTTGGAGATTCCTAAATTATAGTTAAATTAACACTTATAAAGCAATTAATGTCAAAAAAAACACTTATAAAGCAATTAAAAAAATTTCTGAAGCCGGAAGGCCATGTCCCCTTCTCTCCATCCCTAGTTCTCACAAGTACCAAATCTCCTACCTATATTACTATCCATCCATGAATTGTGAATCCAACATTGCCGTCCACACCTGCAGAAATGAGGCTCCTTACTTGATCCTTGCGTATGATTTTTCTCAAGTATGGATGCAAAATACGAAGGGAACATTGGTTTAAGAGGTAGGTCATGGTTTAATTAGTGAGTCATAAAAATATTAATAATAAATAACAATTAAATAATTATAATTTAAAATAATTACAATATAATAAAAATAATTAATAATATAAAAAAAATAGTCCTGGCCAATCAGGCCTGTGCGGATCTGCCTGCTGGACATCGGGATCATCGGTTCAATCATAATAAACATTAAAATAACAAACTTTCATAGTTCTTTACCTGAAAAAAAAATCTATTACTGATCCCTTTAACTAGATTTATTTATCCTAATAAACATACTATTCAACTTTCAATTAAATTTATGTTTAATAAATAGAAAATTATTTGCTTAAATCGGGTCTATAGCCACGCTTACGGATCAAACCAATGATAGTAAGAATTCTTTAAAAAATGTTCCGAGTTTATTCTTTTTTTTTCCCGGTGTATAGTCAAAAATATCATTGTTTCAACTATAAATCTTATTCTATTGGTTTAGTCCATGAGTGAGGCTATAGACCGGGTTTAGGTAAAATTTTTCGTACACTATTTTGAATATAAAAATATTCTACCATTAGATTCACAAATCAAACAAATTATTTATTAATTCCATCCCTAAAATTTATTTTATTATAGAAGAGGAGAGCCAAGCTCTAAGAAATTAAAAGCTAAGTTTAGGATAGGATACTCCCTTACGTCATGATTTAAACAGTGAAATAAACCAACAAGAAGACTACTAAGCACATGCGTACTAACATTATATTAAACATAGCAGGCTATTTGAGACATTTATTCTTTTTTATGCAAGTTCATATTTAACTGGTACAAGCAATAAAGCTTCTTTCTTATGAGTAGCAAGACCAGAACCAGATGCCTCTTCCATATTAATATCTGCCTCCTTCATATTGCCAGGTAACTTCCAATCAAAGCAAAACAAAAGGTTTGCAAGCGCAATCTCCAGCAAACACAATGCCATAGTCATACCAGGACAGACTCTCCTGCCGCCACCAAATGGTAAAAATTCATAATTTTGCCCTCTAAAATCAATGGAGTTATCAATAAATCTCTCTGGAAAGAATTCTTCAGGATTTTTCCAAGTTTTTGGATCTCTTCCAATTGCCCATGCATTGACATGGACTCGAGTTTTGGGATAAATTTCATAGCCATTGATGCTAAATTGTGACATGGTTTCTCTTGTAATTAGTAGTGGTCCTGGTGGGTGCAATCTCAGTGTTTCCTTCACCACCATCTTTAGGTATTCAAGCTTGTTAATATCTCTTTCAGATACTTTTGTTTTGTCTCCAATTAATCGTCTGATTTCTTCTTGTGCTTTTCTCATAACTCGAGGATTTCTGACAAGTTCTGCCATAGCCCAGACTAATACTATTGCTCCAGTGTCCACTCCACCTAGGAATATATTCTGATGTACATGTGTACATATTACATTCAAATATTTTAACAGTGTCAAAAATTCAAGTCAGAACTAAGGATTGCTCATGAATTCTAAAATTTTTTTTATCAGAAATTATCAGTCAGAATTAATTGTAAATTTAATTGATTTGTTAGATTGCAAATGCTTTGATTCAACAATGAAATATAGTTTTACTCTTTTTTTTATTGGTTTGGGCTATGAGTAAACCCATGAACTTGGTCTAAACCAATCAATTCAATTAATTCATAACTAGCAAACAAAAGAAGAAAAAGAATTAAAGAACGAAGAGATTAACGTCTTGTTTGAACCATACAATATTGTTGAATTTGAAGAGAGCATAATTGTTATCACATAGAATAGCTATTCATCATTTTGATTCAAATTTAAACTTGAAATAACTATTTTAACCAATAGCAAATTTATAATGTTAAATTTTAGTTGAATGTTTAATCATAAAATAATTCATTATATGTAATAGATATTTTTCAAATTTATAAAAAACAATATTTGATGAAAAAAAAATATTGACTAGCTATTCTATTTCTTTTTAATTTAATTCACTAACAAAACAAAGTTTTTAAGAATCAATAGGAATATTACCATGATAATTGCTTTGATGTGACTTTTAGAGAATTGAATTCCTTCAGATTCAGTTTGATATCTCTCCAAATCCAACAAAACATCGACAATATCTTGATGTCCATGCTTCTCTTTTCCCTTTTGGATATGATCCTCAATAATCTTCTGGTAGAATTCATCAAGTTCTTGAAAGCTTCTTTCCAGTTTTGAATGGAGACCTGTAATCCTATCAACAATCCAACCCACATAAGGAAAAAAGTCAGATGCAAAAAAACCCCCTAACTTGGCTAAAGCTTCATGAATCACTTCTTGAAACCTTTCCTGGGTAAATCCTCTTGTTGCAAAACTATTCCCAAAAGCTACTCTACAAGTAACATTTGCAATAAGAGACATAATTTTTTCACTAAGATCCACAGGAGAAGAAGAAGAAGAAGATTTTAAAATCGAATCTATGAAAAGACCCACTTCTTCTTCTCTAACGGATTGAAACGATTGAACTCTTTTAGCACTAAAAAGTTCAATAACACAAATCTTTTTTATTTCTCTCCAGTAATCTCCATAAGGTGTAAAAGCTATATCAAGATAGTTGTAAGATAGTCTTCCAGTACCAGCCAAGCGAGGTCTACTACAACTACTGAGGTCATTTATTTTGATAAGCTCTTTTGCTGCTTCTGCAGAGGAGATAATAAGTGCAGGAACTTGACCAAACTGGAGAAGCATGACAGGACCATATTTCTTGGAGAGTTGCCATAAAGAGTAATGAGGTAAGGTCCCAAGTTGGTGTAAATTTCCTATTATAGGAAGTCTAGGAGGACCTGGTGGAAGGTGCTTGCTATTTAGTTTCTTTCTCAAAAGAAAAATGAAGGGTAAGAGAAGAAGAAGAAGAAGAGATAACCACATATGTACATGAAAAGAAGCCATTTTTTGTCTGTGTTGGAAGAGCATATATTCGAAGCAGAGGAGACTACTATATATAGGAAAAAAAACTATCACTCCAAACCCAATACTATTTTTTATTCTTTTTCTAAACAGGTTAAATGAGGAAAAGCTTTATTAAACTAAGTACGATTAACTTAAAAAATAGATTTAAAAACACGTTAATAGATTTAATAAGCTAGCTTCATAATTTAATAGATGAAGATCAATATTATTAAAGATTTCAAATGAGGTCTTCGTGGACCTGAATATCAAGCAGTTGATTTGCACTCCTAGTATATATATATAAATCTTCTTACTGAGGACCGCCCAAACTGGCGCGGGCTTAGTCACAGTTAAGTGTTTAATGGGGATTGAACTCAAGAGTTCTTCCAACATACTTATTTTGCACTGCCAACTGAGCCACAATCCGTAGATTATAATTTTGTTCGAATATAATATTATTAAAATTTCATTAATAACTTCAAATTAATACAAATAATACAAAGAGAACAAAAGCTCTCTCTTGAAACCCCGGATATAAAACAAAACTATTATAATTAAAATAGTTATCATTCAATGATCTATGAAATCTTAATGAAAATTATTGGAAAAACTTGAAAAATTGATAGAATTTTAAAGTGATTGACTAGACAAACTCTCTAAATCAAGATAGAGATAAATTGAAAAAAATAAAGGAAATATAATTTATATAAATCCATATCAAACAAACATAAATCTATAATTTATTTGACAAAATACATAAATATTTGCAAAAAAAAAGAGAGAGAGAGAGAAATAAGATGGAGGCGTTATCATATCTTGTATTTTTGATGGAGAAATAGTTAAAAAATTTTAATGAAGAGGAGAGAAGAGATGGGCTAGGATTTTTTTTTTTATTTTATTTTGTAACCGTCCTAGCTTCAAAAGTTTTTTTCGTAATATAATTTATATATAAGGATTAATACGTATTTAACAATAAGAAAAGGAATAACATCACAAATTTTGAGTTTGTTTTAATTTGTTCTTTTGGATATAACTAGTCTTTGATATGACATGCGTTGCATATTAGTGTTTTATATGACATGCGTTGCGTGTTGACTATACTCGTTATATACTCATTTTTTGTACTCTTTTAATTTTTTTATCTATATAATATTAAACCATAAGTTTTTATTTAAATTAAAATAAATACAAGTGGTTAATTTGTATTGCATTTTGCCGCACAAGCTATTTGTAATGTTACTTTTTATGTACTTAATTCTACTTTTATATAATGAAATGATCTCCGACTAAATTAATAATGATAATCATTTTGACTACAGTGACACTATTTCTTTTAGAATTTACTTTCTAGAACTTGACAATCTTAAATATTCGCTCCTTTTCTTTCATTTTTTTTTTTTTTATCTTTGGAACCAAATCTACCATGTTTCAAGCATGTCGCAAATTCATTAGCATAGGCAGTTTGTCCTTCAAGAACATCAATTCTAATAGGAGCATTTGCAGCTAGAATGTAAGATTTTATTTCTCTTTTGGATCAAGAAATATATCTGACAATTAATTTGTAATATTTTGCAAAATGAATTATCTTTTAAACTTTTAAATTCATATTGCCTCATATGAGAATCAAGATATAATAACGATAATTCTTTTCCAATCAATTATTTTTCTATCAGCTTATTTTCTCTCTCCAATGTTGGGATTCATAACAATTAGCAAATTTGGCATCTATAACTTTCTTATTTGAAAGTTCTAAATATTTAATAATAGATTATATCCGACATATATTTTCAACTTCTTCCGAGGATCTAACTTAGTGCGTAGTGGTGGAGTTATTAGAAAATATAGCGCACATTTAAAAATTCCTTGATGGGTAATATTTAGTTCTTGATCCAAAATTAATTATAAAAGGGAGAACATATAATAATTTATTGGTCTGATGCGAGTAAATACTACTACATATAATAGCATGTCCATCTACAAAAATAGGGAGCTTTGTTATCATAATAATGGCCTTGCAATTAATTGCAATCAATTAATAAATGATTATATTAAATCATTTTGAGCATAAATAAAAGCAACAGCGGGTTACCCTAAATTATTTAAATTAACACATGTTAATCATTAAAGGTCTGATGTGTAAATTCATCATCATTCTCAAGATAAATTAGCTTACTAGCATAATCTGAAAATTGTATTTTTAATCAAATTATTGCACAAATTAATCTTACAAACTCAGGTTGCAAGTTAACAATAATCTTTGCAAACTTCAGGTTACAAGTTAATAATATGATGTAACTATCCTTTGAATACATCCATAAAACATCTTAATGATCCACATGGTGGATTTAACCTTTATATATTCTAAAAAATGCAAGTAGTTCAATTTGAACTCTACTTGGCAATTGCTCAATAATTAATTTGCTTTAAGAACAAACTAAAAATGAAAAATTCAATAGATTTCTTCAAATTTCTGGTTCTTCAAGAAATATCCCTATAAAGATTAAATTTTTCTTTTTTGCATCATCATTGATCAAGATGGTCAAATTGATTATGCCAAGTAATAAAGTAATTGGATTTGTAATCTTTTGGTTTACCACCATATCCATTTTTAATGAATATTTTTGAAAATAATGCATTATGCATTCTTCTTAGTAGTAATATTTGCTCTTCCGGAACGTTTAAATATTCTTTTACTGCCAAAGTCAAATTTGTTTTTCCATTTTTTGGTGTGTAACAAATAGATAACTAATATTCATCTATGACACATTATTTGTACCACTTCTAGTGATAAAATTTATTCTTAATTATGTGGCCACCATAATTGTTAAGATACTTCAAGTGTGATCTTACTGGTATTCTAAATGACAAGTACATCTTTGTCATTATTCATGCCCAATATCATATAATTGCATTTAATTCAGGGAATGCATCAAATCTAGTTGAGTAGATATTGATATACCCATATATATTTTATTCCATTCACTTCAAAGAATGGAATAAAATCTAGTTGGGCGGCCTCATAATCTTTATTAAGATCTCTTTATTTTGCTCAATGATAAAAGGATAAGAAATAAACCCAAAATATATCTTAAATCTTTCCTCTCGATATTGTTATTTCAGGAGTATATTCGAGGTATAAATATCATTGATAATTTTAAATTAAGAGCTAATATAGACTCCAAATATGATAATAATATTAGATCTCAAAATATGTAACCATATAAATTATATGCCGATAAATAACAATAATTATAATAAAACAATAATGTTGTTAGGAATCAGCTCTGATACCAGTTTTTTGGCATCAGCTATGATACCACTCGTTGGGCCCTTTCAACCAATTAAGAGAAAATTAACGCAGCGGAAAAGTAAACTTGTGACACATAGAAATTTACGTGGTTCACCCTCAACTGTTTAGGGCTACATCCACGGGACAAACTCCAAATCATTCTTCCACTATTAAAAATAGTAGGTAAACAAAGAGAGCAATACAAAAATAGTGGCACACAAAGTGTTTCCCAAAAACACCACATAATAATTTTCTCACTATTTTTCTCTCCCCTAGTTTTAGGAAACCCATCCTAAAACTATAACACTCTCTCTTGCTACTTTTTCTCTTTCTTTCTGGTGTGTGTTTCAATTGAGGAAAATCCTCTCCTATAAATAGGAGAGGAAAAGTGAGAGTCGTGTGTGAGTTACACACGGCTCTTCATTTAGGTTGGTTGCCAACCTTTTGCTTTTTCAAACAGCACGTTTTTTTTTTTCTTTTCATTTGTGTGTGGGTTCCACTTGAGTGGGCACCACCACAACAAATCTCCCCCTGCACACTCAAGTGGAGACTTTAGCTATCATCTCCCCTGCAGCTATAATCTATTAGATCTGCCCACCATCTTGTACTGCCGCTACAACTTTGCGGGACACGCCGCCCGACCTCCTTTTGTCGGGAAGACTTTCGACACAAGGCACCACCTGCAGATCTTTTTCCGGTCTTGGTCCGGTTGTTACACAACAACTCTTTGCACGCTTCAGTAATCTTGACTGCCACGACATGGCTCCCCTGCAAATGTGATTGGATATCTTGAAAATCCATTTCACTGCAGTCCAATATTCCTTTCCAGAATTTAAAAGCAACCGACTCACTACTCCAACTGAGTGAGTAATATCTGGCCGTGTACAAATCATGGCATACATCAAGCTTCCAACTGCTGAAGCATATGAAATCTTTTCCATTTCTTCCTTCTCTCGATCGGTAGAAGGGTACTGTTTAGAACTCAATTTAAAGTGATTAGTAAGAGGACAACTAACCACTTTAGCATTCTCCATTCTGAACCTTTGAAGTACTTTCTCAATGTACTTCTCATGTGACAACCATAATTTCTTGGCTCTTCGATCTTCATGCCAAGAATCTGCCTTGCTGGTCCCAAGTCTCTCACGCAAAGACTTACTAGATTTCTGACCAACAATCAACCACATAGAGCAAAAATAATGTAGTCATCAACAGAGAATTTCTTCATAGAAAAACAGTGATCTCAAGTAGTCTTTCTGTAGCCTTGCTCCCCCATAACAGACTTAAACTTCTTATACCACTATCTAAGTGCCTGCTTCAAGCCGTACAGGCTCTTCTTCAGTTTGTAAACACAATCCTCTTTTCCTCTTTTTCTACGAAACCCTCTGGTTGCTCCATGTATATTTCTTCTTCTAAATCTCCATATAGGAAGGTAGTTTTTCCATCCATTTGCTCAATTTTCAGTTCAAAACTGGCGGTTGTTCCGAGCAATGTCCGAATGGATGTCATTTTCACAATTGGTGAAAAGATAAAAAATCAATACCCTTTATTTGATTAAATCCTTTCATAATCAGTCTAGCTTTGAATCGTGGTTGGGAGCTGTGTTCTTCCTGCTTGATCCTGAACACCCACTTGTTCTTCAAAGCTTTCTTGCCTTTAGGCAACTTCACCAGCTCAAATGTTTCATCCTCATGCAAGGACTTCATTTCATCTTGCATGCCTTCAATCCAGTTCCTCTTGTGTTCATTTTCCATAGCTTCTTCAAAGCTTTCACGTTCTCCCCCGTCAATCGTCAGTACATACTCTTTGACTGAATATCTAGTAGATGGTTGTCAAACTCTACTAGATCTTCTTAATGTTTGAGAACCTTTCGGTGCTGGTGGCTGAATATGAACACCATAATCTTCATTTGGTTCATTTAGGAATTTCTAGACTTTCTAACTCTAGCACTTGTTCTTGTGGAACATTTTCTTCATCTCCAATTTGTCTGCGTTCTATTGGAGGGACTCTCTGTATGTCTGTTGAGTCTTCATCAGATCTATTGGCACTCTGCTTCAATATCTTCAATAGTCTGATCTTCAACAAATATAACATCACGATTTCTTATAATCGTCTTTTGGATTGGGTCGTAAAACCTATAGCCATATTGGTTTTGGCCATAGCCAATGAATACACACTGTCGAGTCTTAACATCAAGCTTAGACCGTTCATCCTTCGGGATATGCACGAAGGCTTTGCAACCAAACACCCACAAATGATCATAGGAAACATCCTTTCCTAACCATACTCTCTCTGGAGTATCATACTGTAGAGGGAAATAGAGTGAACGGCGAACTGCTGTGAGTAACGCTTCACCCCAAAATCTTTTAGACAACTTTGCATGTGAGAGTAAATATCTGACTCTCTCCATCAAAGTTCTGCTCATCCTCTCAGCCAAACCATTCAGTTGCGGCGTCTTGAGAGGTGTTGTTTGATGTCAAATACCATGCTCTTTGCAGAAAGCATCAAATGGCCCAGTGTATTCTCTATCATTATCTGTCCTGATGCACTTCAGCTTCTTGTCTGTCTGTCTCTCAACCAGGTTTAGAAGACTTCAATGTGTATACCCAGGTCTTCCTAGAATGGTCATCGATAAATATCACAAAATATCGATTTCCACCATATAACATTGTCAATGGTCCACACAAATCTGAATGAATCAGATTTAATACATTCTTCATTCTAGAAGGAGGGGTAATCTTGAAAGCTACTCTGTTTAGCTTTCCCGCCATACAATCAGGACACTTGTCTAGGTGAACTTCATCCAATCCAGGTAGGATGTTCTTTCTTGCCAGAGTTTCCTTACTCATATGGCGTAGTCGTTTATGCCACAATTCAACTGTACTATCATTCTCCACTACACTCAAAGTGTCTTGGGAGAGTTTCGCATACATCACGTACAGCTTTCGGTCTTTAGCTATCACAAATGAACCTTTTGTGAGCTTCCACTGACCATTTCTGAAGGTGCTACAAAAACCTTCATCATCAAATCTGCCAACTGAGATTTGGACACATGCTCCAAAGCCCATTCCTCATCAGTCTTCTCTTCCGGTTGAGTTCAACTAAACACAGGCAAATGCATTTTGATTACCATAAGGAGATCTCTCGTTTCTCCATATATGGTAATTCCCGCCATTTAGACTGATCATTTTGCTTGTCCATTTTGACTTGTGCAGAATATCATCACCAACATAAATCGTATACATAAACAGTAGTATACGTGAATAATGACCATGAATAGTAACCGTACACGTAAATAGTATTATGCGTGAATAGTGCTGGGCGTAACGGGCTCAGCAACAGTAACGCCAATAGTACGGTTCACCACCAACTTTGAGTTACTATTTTACTATTCATCACTAAGTCGATTCTGCAACATATTTCCGAGCGGACAGCACCAATGGACTCGTCGTAATTTTCTCTTCATCGTGGTATATTTATTTTCAAAATATATCCACGGATCCGGTACCGCTATCTGACCGGCTGGACCTGCCGAAACCTTCGGCTCTGATACCAGTTGTTAGGCATCAGCTCTGATACCAGTTTTTGGGCATCAGCTCTGATACCACTCGTTGGGCCCTTTCAACCAATTAAGAGAAAATTAACGCAGCGAAAAAGTAAACTTGTGACACACAGAAATTTACGTGGTTCACCCTCAACTGTTTAGGGCTACATCCACGGGACAAACTCCGAATCATTCTTCCACTATTAAAAATAGTAGGTACACAAAGAGAGCAATACAAAAATAGTGGCACACAAAGTGTTTCCCAAAAACACCCCATAATAATTTCCTCACTATTTTTCTCTCCCCTAGTTTTAGGAAACCCATCCTAAAACTATAACACTCTCTCTTGCTACATTTTCTCTTTCGTTCTGGTGTGTGTTTCAACTGAGGAAAATACTCTCCTATAAATAGGAGAGGAAAAGTGAGAGCCGCTCCATTTAGGTTGGTTGCCAACCTTCTGTCAACCTTCTGCTTTTTCAAACAGCACTTTTTTTTTTCTTTTCATTTGTGTGTGGGTCCCACTTGAATGGGCACCACCACAACAAATGTCAATACTACAAGGATATAAAAATATTAAACATTTATGAATTTTGGATATAGTTAAAAGCACAGTCAGCTCACGTTTCCAATAATTACTTGGAATATTTTATTTTGCCCATACATTTTATAATTGAACTATTGTATAAGAAGGCTAAATAAAATATAACAATTAACAAGCTACGATAATTAAAACACTTAGAGTTGTAGCCATCATAAAATGACTAATAATTATCTTAACCTTTCAAACTTAAACAAATTAAAATATATCAATCTTAACTTTAATCGTCGTGAACTATAAATTATCCTCTCATTAAGGGATTTGATCAAGAGATATTTCTTTAAGCGATTTGTAATTGCTAATTGCAATTTGATCAAGAGAGCCATGAATTAAAATCAAAATAGTAGAACAAAATCGTGCAGATAATATGTTATAAAATAATAGATAAATGGGGAGAGGAATAAAGAGAGAATAAGGGAAAATATGCGAGTGTCATTATTAATACAGAGAGTTCATATATATATATATATATATATATATATATATATATATATATATATATATATATATATATATATACACACATAAGTGGAACCCTAATAGAGTCCTATAGAAATTAGAAAGATAAAGTTCACAAGAATTAAAAATACAGACTTCTAACCTATATAAGACATCCACTAATTTCATAATATATATGTATTTATTTATAAAAGCGTCATTTTTATAACACTTGTAAATTTGCAAAACATGCACTATAACTTTAATCTTTTCAACATGAGAAATACATGAATTTCATATCAATTTTAAAATGTTCAAACTAATATATATTTATGAACTCAAAATCATTAGTCAAGGTAAAGAGGGTATAATATACTTTATATATGGTTTTCCTTTATTTCATATTTAAATTAATTTTTTTACTAAATTATATAGCCCAATCTCAACTATATTCTTGAATGTTTATAAATACAATGAAGAATCAGCGATTAAATTAACCCAAAATATTAAACTCGATCTTTTTAATTATTTTTAAACAATTTCGAGGGAGAGGGAAATAAATTGACCCAAAACCTTAAACCCAAACTTCTTAATCATTTTAAACAAATTTAGGGTTTAAATTGATTAAAAAGGTTAAATCCAACATTTTTTATCATGCTAAACAAATTCATGGGCTCAATTGATTTTTATTCATTTTTCTTTTAGTATGTGGAGGTGATTGCCTTTTTGGTTAGTTTGTAGTTTTTCTTTTGAAAATGGTGTTTAATTTTTTCTTTTTTCCTTTTGAAGAAGGAAGAGAAAGATTTCATTAATGAGTAATATCTAAAACAAGAAGAGCTTCAATATTAGAAGGAAGTTAAAACCAAATATGAAAATCAGCATGTGAATAATTTGACTTACAATACCAGTGTTTTATTTGGCTCACAATTTTCTATTTATTAAATAAATATTTTTTTTGTATCAAATAAAAGATTATATTATTTCATTAATATTTAAAAGGAGTAATCACCTTATAGTTTTTAGATTTTGCTCAATTGTACTAATACAGACTTCAATTTTTTAAATTATACTATTTAGTCTGTATATTGTAAGATTCAACTGTTGGCTCCCGTTGAGTGATTTTAAATGATTGAAAGTGCCTCTAAAAGTAATTGTTGTGTTGTTATCCTTAGAACTTGGTGAAATTTACATTAGTAAGGACCTCAATTTTCAAATTTTAAAAATGTCGAATGATTTTTTTTTTTTTTTTTGAGAAAAATCAAATTTGTTAACTATTTAAAGGTCTTTATTAGAATTAAGAAATAATATTTACGAATAATTTATTAACTCATAGTGGTAGATGGCCGGTCTTTTCTGTTAAATAGGTCTAGAAAATAATTTAATTTTTGTAAATTAAAGAAAATGCCCTTAGGTAGGTCCATTATCTCTTCACTTTTGACTAGCAATAGTAGAAGAAAGCATAATAATGACTTTCAGTTGCATTGTAAAAACAGTTAAAGGTTTTAAGCCAAATGGGATAGCAGAGTACCATTGAGCATTTGCAGGGTCTATCACTATAACTTAAATTATGGGTTTGATCCTGTACAACACAAACTCTTTTCGGGCTAATTACCCATTTTGCCTCCAAAAGCAAGTAAGGATTAATCAAATTTATAGACCGATAAAACGGATACTAGCCTTAATACCTCATGTTAAAAAGAAATTGAAATTGAAATTGCTTAAAGTTTTGTTGTAGTTGAACTAATTGAGTTTGATTGATTGCTTATTTGGAGTTGATTTTTTGGATTCATTTTCTGTATTTGAACTTGGTCTAAATAAAATGATGCCATATTCATATATAAAGTGATAAACGCGCTACTCAGGTGCGAATATCTATGTAATATTTATGCAATAGATAACACGATATGTCATTCAATTATAACTATTTATTATTCTTTCACTAACTTAAGCATCGGAGTGGTTGCAGGCTTAAGGCCTCTCTTTTCTCTTCCATTTTTGTCCATATCTTGTAGATTTCTACATGGGCATTATGGATAGATTTTTTCTAAATCTATCACTATTTAATAAAAAAACTTAATATTTATTAAATGTAAAAAATTATTAATTAAGATTTATTAGTTTTATACTCTAATATGTTGCCACATAAGCATTTATGTCTTAGAAATTATATATTTACTAGTCACGTGCTCGCGCGATGTGCGGATTATAATATTTTGTTATTATTCCTATCATTCTTCAATACTCACCTAAGTAATCAATAAAAAAAGAGAAATAAAGTGCCAAAATTTCATTATTTTTTGTCTTGAATTTAGAAAAAAAATTTCATATTTATTTATAAATATAGATCTAGCACTCCCATAATAAAATAAAAGGAATATTTGCTAATTATTTGTTCTTTGAGTCTAAATGCGAGTGCACCATATGTGAATCAATATATCAAGGACATTATTTCACTAACGTGTGAGAATCTACATTTTAGAAGAAAACTAAACAAAAAGAAAAAAAAAAAACCGGTTGACAACCTAAATTTAACCATGCCAAATGTCCAATTCATACACAAACATAGTAAAAAAAAATAGATAAAAACTAAAAACCAATCAAATAAATCAAACTAATAATCTTGAAAGATCTTTCATTATTTGTAAAAAAAATAATAAAACAAATTCACAAATGTTATAATAATTAATAAAACAAAAAAAAAAAAAAGCAAAGAGATCTTATTAGTTGATTTCTTTCATTAAAAGAAGGATAAATTATTATTTAGTCCCTCAGGTTTTACATAATTAACCAACTAATCTCAAGTTTTGAGCAAATATCTAGCTAGTCCCTCAGGTTTAACTCCGTCTAATTAAAAGGTCCTTCCCTCCGAAAAGTTGGTTTTTTTCCGTTAATTGAAGACTAAAAGACTAAAACACCCCTCTCTAGCTGACGTGGACCATAAGGGAAAATTATTATCTAATCCCTCAGGTTTTACATAATTATCTAACTAATCCCAAGTTTTGCACAAATATCTAACTAGTCCCTCGGGTTTAACTCCGTCTAATTGAAAGGTCCTTCCATCCGAAAAGTTAGTTTTTTTCCGTTAATTGAAGACTAAAAGACTAAAAAATCCCTCCCTAGCTGACGTGGACCAGTATGAAGCGATAAGGGAGGGAATTGTATAAACTAAAAGACTAAATAATAATTTTTCCAAAAAGACAAATATTTTAGAACAAACTATTTTCTCAAATCTGACAAGTATTATGGAACAAAGACAGTATTAAAAAAAGGATAAAAAAATTAATTTGATGTTCTAATTAAATATTATTAAATTTAAGTGAATCATGAAAGTAAATACCTCTTCAAAAAAGTAAATACCTCATTTTTCTTTTTACCCCAAATTATCATCATAGTTTCTTTTTTAGAAAAAAAGTAATAAACATAATTTTCTATTTTATTCATATTTAATATGCAAATTTTATCAAGAAACATTACTATTATCATTGATAAAATCTAAAAAAAAAAAAACAAAGTATTCCATCTATTCATAAATACTTTTAATGTTTTTATGGTAATTAAGTAAGTAAATTTATTCTTATAAATTATAACAAAATATTAATTAATTTTATTACGTAACGTTAAGTAAAAGAGGAGATGTTATATGATTTTGGAAAATTATAAAAATAATTATTAAATTTAATATAAATAAGGATAAAATTGAAAAAAAAATTAATTACTCATTAATATTCTAAAAAAAAAGATATTGCAGAGAAAACACCGGCTCTAAAATAATAGTTATTTATAGATAAAAAAGTAATTATTATTGCCACCTATATTATCATAATTTCATAACTTTGAATATAAATATTAATATTTAATGCAAGGTTATCTGTGCAAAAGATAAACTAGGCATATCATTATGGCATGGAATGAACAAAAGGGAAACAAACTAGATATATCATTATCGCTTCATACTGGTCCACGTCAGCTATGGAGGGGTGTTTTAGTCTTTTAGTCTTCAATTAACGGAAAAAAACTAACTTTTCAGACGGAAGGACCTTTCAATTAGACGGAGTTAAACCTGAGGGACTAGTTAGATATTTGTGCAAAACTTGGGATTAGTTAGATAATTATGTAAAACCTGAGGGACTAGATAATAATTTTCCCTTATGGTCCACGTCATCTAGGGAGGGGTATTTTAGTCTTTTAGTCTTCAATTAACGGAAAAAAATCAACTTTTCGGACGGAAGGACCTTTTAATTAGACGGAGTTAAACCTGAGGGACTAGCTAGATATTTGCTCAAAACTTGAGATTAGTTGGTTCATTATGTAAAACCTAAGGGACTAAATAATAATTTGCCCTTAAAAGAAAAGTATTACTTTGGTAGGATTTGTAAACCAATAAGTTCATCAAATTTCATGAAAATATAAATAGTGTGACGTGTTAGAAAACTTCGATCACAAATTGTGATGGAAGCTTCTATTATTTTCCTCTATCGTGTTGTTATTGGTTTTCGGTAGCTTCCTCTCTCAGAAGGGGAAAGAGAGAGAGAAAATGGAAGAATGATTTATTTATTTATTTTGAGAAAAGGAATTATTTACACTATTTTTGCATGCTGTATTCATGAAATATTCATTCACATTTAAGGCGAATGATTGGTTGCCAAGAATACAAAACAAAGGCAGTTATAGATATAAATTTCCCACTTTATATCAATAAATGAGAATAATTAATAGTTATATAATAAAACAATGAATTAAAAATGCAAAAAGAAAAAAAGAAAATGAGCACTTCAAAGCTCTTTGAGCCTTTTATTTCTTTTTTTTTTTTTTTTTACCTTTGGTATACATGGAGAGCAAACCCTCAAAGAGAAAGACTAGACAATAATATTGGACTAAAAGCAATACGCTAGGAGAAATTCTTACATAGACTCATCTACTACATCAGCTATAAATCCATCCAATGAAATAAAACAACATCAATAATTTGCATTTTTCTAGTATCACATCAGTAAAAAGCAACACAACTACGTTTTCTATCTCTAACTAAACTGGAAACGTGAAAAAATTAACAGAAAATAAGCTAAAAAAATAAATTGTTGATGTGACTTTATTTCATTTTATGGGTCTATAGCTGACGTGGTAGACAAAGCTATAATTTCTCAAGTTGATGCAGTTGAGACATCTATTCGTTATTCTAAATGAGTTGATATTTAATTGGTACAAGCATTAAAGCTTCTTTCTTATGAGTAGTAAGACCAGAAAATCTCTTCCATATTAATCTCTGCCTCCATATTGTTAGGCAACTTCCAATCAAAACAAAACAAAAGGTTTGCAAGTGCAAGCTCCACCAAAGCCAACCCCATTGTGATACCAGGACAGCCTCTCCTGCCACCCCCAAATGGTAACAATTCATAATTCTGCCCTCTAAAATCAATCGAATTATCTATCAATCTTTCTGGAAAGAATTCTTCAGGATTTTTC
The DNA here is from genome assembly GCF_041381405.1 of Jatropha curcas. Taxonomy (NCBI): domain Eukaryota; kingdom Viridiplantae; phylum Streptophyta; class Magnoliopsida; order Malpighiales; family Euphorbiaceae; genus Jatropha; species Jatropha curcas. The sequence continues at coordinate 2,607,118 of NC_143155.1, read as the reverse complement.
CAAGTTTTAGGGTCTCTTCCTATCGCCCACACATTGACCTGGATTCGAGTTTTGGGATGAATTTCATAGCCATTGATGCTGAATTGTGACAATGGTTTCTCTTGGTATTAATAGTGTTCCTGGTGGGTGCAATCTCATTGTTTCCTTCAATACCATCTTTAGGTATTCAAGCTTGTCAATGTCAGTTTCAGATACTTTTGTTTTGTTTCCAAGAAGAGTTCTGATTTCTTCTTGTGCTTTTCTCATTGCTCTAGGATTTCTAACAAGTTCTGCCATGGCCCAGACTAAGACTATTGCTCCAGTGTCCACTCCAGCGATAAATATATTCTGATATATAATGTTAAATTGAATTATTCCAAGAGTGCCAAATTGAAGCCAAAATTAAGAACTAGAATTGTAAATTCAAAGTGAGAAATTATCAAGATTCAAATTTCTAACTTATTGAACTATAATAATAGTGTCAAATTTTAAGGATCAGTAAGAATATTACCATGAGAATTGCTTTGATATGATATTGAGAGAATTGAATTCCACCAGATTCAGTTTGATCTTTCTCCATTTCCAACGAAACATCAATGATATCTTCATGTCCAGGATCTGCTTTTCCCTTTTGGATATGATCATCAATAATCTTTTGGTAGAACTCATCAAATTCTTGAAAGTTTCTTTCTAGTCTTTCATGGAGACCTGTAAGCCTATCAACAATCCAACCCACATAAGGAAAAAAATCAGCTGCAGAAAAACTCCCCAACATAGCCAACCCTTCATGAATCACTTCTTGAAATCTTTCATGGGCAAGTCCTCTTTCTTGAAAACTTTCCCCAAAAGCTACTCTGCAGGTAACATTTGCAGTAAGAGACAAAGTCTTTTCACTTAGATGAACAGGAGAAGAAGAGGCTGAAGAAGATTTTAAAATCGAATCGATTAAAAAACGCACTTCTTCTTCTCTAATGGATTGGAATGATTGAACTCTTTTAGCGCTAAAAAGTTGAAGAACACAAATGTTTCTCATTTCTCTCCAGTAATCTCCATATGGTATCAAAGCTATATCAAGATAGCTGTAAGATAGCCTTCCAGTGCCAGCCAAGCGAGGTCTGCTGCAACTATTGAGGTCATTTGCTTTAAAGAGCTCTTTTGCAGCTTCTGCAGAGGAGATAATAACTGTAGGAACTCGACCAAATTGCAGAAGCATCACAGGACCATATTTCTTGGATAGTTGCCATAAAGAATAATGAGGTAAGGCCCCAAGTTGGTGTAAATTGCCTATTATTGGAAGTCTAGGAGGACTAGGTGGGAGGTGCTTGCTATTTAGTTTCTTTTTCAAAAGAAAAATGAAGTGGAAGAGAAGAAGAAGAAGAGATAACCACATATGTAGATGAAGAGAAGCCATTTTTTGTCTGTGTTAGAAGAGCATATATTAGAAGCAGAGGAGACAACTATATATAGGACAAAAAACTGTCACTCCAAACCCCAATACTATTTTTTATTCAATATGTGCCTTTATGTTCAACATGACAAACGAAACCCATCTCTTTCAATATGTGGCTTTATGTTCTTCTCAGTTCCACCTTCAACTCTGCAAATTTCTAAGTACATACTGTTGTGGAAATTGGGCTTTTTCCACCAAAAGCAATTTGTGAATTACTGTACTTGCTAACTACACTAAGTAAATTCCCAGGTAAGTGGAGGAGTCACAAATGGTCTCACTTAAAACCCACTTGCCTAGACAGAATTTACCTAGAAGTAATTAATTAGACAATAACCACCAAAAATATTTTTACCCAACAATAGCTATTAAATAAATAAAGACAAAAGCAATAAATAAAAGAGAATACCAAAATTTAACGAGGTTCGGCCAATTTTGCCTACGTCCTCGGACACTACTAAATTTATATTTCACTAAAGAAATATAAAAATTGAGAGAGGAGAGAAACTTGTCTAACCCACTTAAGAATTGGAAGACAAGTTTTGGAATGAATAAAACTTAAGGAGCTAAGCTCCTTTTATAGCCAAACAACTCCCTATTCCCTTCCCTTTCTTTCGATGTGGGATTTGCAAGCCACCTAACCAATAATCTCCACCTTGGCGAAAATCCCACCAATGCAAGCTTCTGCTCTTTCTCTCACAAAGTTGTAATGTCTTCAAATGTGCTTGGCAATGCCAAGCTTCAATTTTTAACAATATTGATCAAGTCCAAACAGTGTTTGAACTTGACAGCTGTCACCACTTTTGTCAACATATCAGCAGGATTTTCAGCAGTATGAATCTTCTGGAGTTGAACTTGTCTTTCCTCCAGAATTTCTCTGACAAAATGAAATCGAACATCGATATGCTTCGTCCTTGCATGATAAACTTGGTTCTTTGCCAAGTGAATAGCACTTTGACTATCGCAATGTACAACAATGTTGTTTTGCCTAATTCCCAATTCATCAAGCAATCCTTGAAGCCAAATTGCCTCCTTAACAGCCTCTGTAACTGCCATGTACTCTGCCTCTGTTGTAGACAAAGCCACTGTTGACTGTAAAGTAGACTTCCAATTAACTGGTGCTTTTGCAAGAGTAAACACATAACCAGTAGTTGATCGACGTTTATCCAAATCACCGGCATAATCAGAATCACAGTATCCGACTACGCGTTGACCACTATTCTTATCCTGCTCAAAAATCAATCCAACATCCACGGTGTTCTGAAGGTACCGCAGAATCCATTTCACAGCTTGCCAATGCTCCTTGCCAGGATCATGCATGTATCTGCTCACAACTCCAACTGCCTGTGAAATGTCAGGTCTTGTACACACCATAGCATACATCAAGCTACCTACAGCATTTGCATAGGGAACTTTTGACATGTATTCCCGTTCTGCATCATTTTTTGGCGACTGAGCTGCACTGAGTTTGAAATGAGGAGCAAGAGGTGTACTAACAGGTTTGGTTTTGTCATCCATACCAAAACGCTTTAGTATTTTTCTCAGATATTGCTTCTGATTCAGACAAAGTCTCCCCAATTTCCTATCTCTGGTTATCTCCATGCCGAGAATCCTTTTTGCTTCGCCTAGATCTTTCATTTCAAATTCTTGATTCAACTGATTCTTCAAATTCTCAATTTCTTGTTTATTCTTTGAAGCTATTAGCATATCATCAACATACAAAAGTAGATAAATGAAAGAGCCATCTTGTAGCTTGCTCAAATACACACAATGATCGTATTTGCTTCTTGTGTACTTCTGCCTTTGCATAAACTTATCAAATCGCTTGTACCACTGCCTCGGAGATTGCTTCAATCCGTAAAGCGATTTTTCAAGTTTGCATACCATATTTTCCTTTCCAACAACCTTGAATCCTTCTGGCTGAGTCATATAGATTTCCTCTTCCAGATCTCCATGTAAAAATGCAGTTTTTACATCCAATTGAACTAGTTCCAAATCAAACTGTGCTACCAAGGCTAACAAAATCCGAATGGAGGAATGTTTTACAACTGGAGAAAATACTTCATTATAATCAATTCCCTCCGTCTGAGCGTAGCCTTTAGCTACCAACCTTGCCTTATAGTGAACACTGTCTCTGTCAGGAAATCCATCTTTCTTTGCATATACCCATTTGCATCCAATTGCCTTCTTTCCCTTTGGTGGATCAACTAAGTTCCACGTCTGATTCTTATAAAGGGACTTCATTTCATCTTCCATAGCTTTTCTCCACTTTACTTCTTCTGAACTTTTGACAGCTTCATTGAAAGTGGATGGAATGCTATCATCTGCAATTGGAGATGCATAGGCCACCATATCATCAAAACGAGCAGGCTTTCTTATAACTCTCCTTGGCCTATCAAGTGCAATTGACTCAAGTTGCTGTGGAGGTTCTTGGAGTTGAACCTCTTCTTCATCTGAACCTCCTTCTACCTCAGGAGTTTCTGCAGGTTCAGTACTTGCCACTGGGATTTTTCTATCAAACTCCACCTGTTTGGGAGTATCCTCCACCTGTTGTGGAGTACCATCTGGCTTCTCTACTGTCACCTTTTTTAACATGGTAGATTCATCAAAAGTGACATCTCTGCTAAAGATTATTTTCTTTGATTCTGTACACCATAGTCGATAGCCTTTAACACCGGTGCTTATCCCCATGAAAATGGCTTTCTTAGCTCTTGGATCCAGCTTCGATTCCTTAACATGATAATATGCAGTGGAACCAAATACACGTAAGGAATCATAATCATTAGCAGGTTCTCCACACCATACCTCTATAGGTGTTTTGCCACCAATAGCAGTTGATGATAATCGATTAATGAGATGGCACGCATATGACAAAGCCTCAGCCCAAAATTTCTTGTCTAACCCAGCATTAGACAACATACACCGAACTTTCTCCAGCAACGTTCGGTTCATACGTTCTGCCACCCCATTCTGCTGCGGTGTATTTCTAACTGTGAAGTGTCGAACAATGCCTTCATCTGCACAGATTTTATCAAAAGCATCATTTTTGTATTCTCCTCCATTGTCTGTTCGGAGACATTTGATGCGTCTGCCAGTCTGAGTTTCCACTAATTTTTTCCATTTAAGGAAAACTTTAAGCACTTCATCTTTTGACTTCAAGGTATACACCCAAACCCTTCGAGAGAAATCATCAACAAAGGTCACATAATAGTGTTTACCACTCAAAGAAGCTGTTGTAGAGGGTCCCCATACATCAGAGTGAACATAGTCCAAAATACCCTTGGTATTATGGATTCCGGTGCCAAATTTCACACTTGTCTGCTTTCCTTTGGTGCAATGCTCACAGAAGTCCAACTTGCAGGTTTTGACATTTTTCAATAATCCCTGATCTGACAATCTTTTCAAGGATTTTTCACCTGCATGTCCCAAACACCTATGCCACAATCTAGTTGTTTCCAACTCTTTGTCATCACTAGAAACAACTGTTACTGTCGATCCAATAATTGTATTACCCTGATAGTAATACAAATTATTCCTTCTCCGAACTCCTTTCATCACCACAAGTGCACCAGAGATGACTTTCATCACTCCATCTTTCGCAATTACAGTGAGTCCTTTTGATTCTAGGGCTCCCACTGAAATGAGATTCTTTGTCAAACTCGGTACATATCGAACATCAGTCAGGATCCTGATTGACCCATCATGATTCTTCAAATGGATTGAACCAATCCCTTCTGTGAAGCAAGGAACATTATTTGCAGTATAGACAACTTCATTTTCAAGTTCTTTAAAGTCAAAAAACCAGTCCCGGTGGGGACTCATATGATGACTGCATGCAGAGTCTAGCAGCCATACCTCACCAGAACTTGTCAAATTTGCTGATGAATTGTCTATAGATGCCATGATAACTAATGAGAAGTCTGAGTCTTCATCATCACACTCAGCTATGTTTGAATTAATAACAGCTTTGCATTTGGCTTTTAGCTTTGGACAATCTTTCTTCCAATGACCTTTCTCACGGCAAAAGGCACACTCATCTTTTTCAACTCTGGTTTTTGAACGGGATCTACTTTTCTTTCCCCCTTTCTTTTGGCTTCGTGAACGGCCTCCAACTACCAGAGCTTCTACTTCAGTTGCCTTTTCCTTCTTTTCTATCTTTCTCAGTTCATGGCTGTAAAGATCAGCACAAACTTCACTGAAAGTCACATCTTTATTCCCATAAATTAGAGTCGTTGTAAGATGCTCGAATTCATCAGGAAGAGATGCTAGCAACAACATTGCCAAATCTTCGTCTCCAAATATCACATCCTAATTGAACAAATCACCCACCAACTGATTAAATTTTGTGATGTGTTCATTCATAGTGGTACCAGGAACATAATCGAAGCGATACAATTTCTTCTTCATGAAGAGTTTATTCTGATTGTTTTTCTTCAAAAATTTCTCCTCCAATGCCTTCCACAATTTGTTCGCAGAAGTTTCTTTCGAGAAAGCATATTTTTGCTCTCTAGAAAGACATGACCGAATTGTACCACATGCCAGACGATTGATGGTCTTCCATTCACTTTCCTCCATCTCGTTTGGTTTCTCTTTTTCAATAGCAACATCTAGACCTTGCTGAAAGAGAGCGTCTAGAACTTCACTTTGCCACATGCCGAAATGACCGGTCCCATCGAAAATCTCCACTGAAAATCTTGCATTTGATACAGCATTTCTTACGAAGGTTGATGCTGTAGCAGGTGTGGTATTTTTCTTTCCGTCTGTCATTTCTGCTTTAAATATT